>NC_072035.1:15376628-15601628 GCF_027791375.1 Indicator indicator
TATGTTTAGAGGTTAGGGGTAGGGTTACGGTAGGGGTAGGGTTAGGGTTCTTGTTAGGTTTAGGGTTAGGGTTTAGGGTTAGTGTTAGGGTTAGTGTTAAGGTTAGGGGTTAGGGTTAGGTTTACGGTTTAGGGGTAGGTTTAGGGTTAAGGTTAGGGTTAGTGTTTGGGGTTAGGGTTAAGGTTAGGATTAGGGTTTTGTGTTTGGGTTAGGGTTAGGCGTTTGTGTTAGGGTTAAGGGTTATGGTTAGGGTTAGGGCTTATGGTTAGGGTTAGCTTTAGGGTTAGTGGTTAGGGGTTAGGGTTAGGATAAGGGTTAGGGTTAGGGTTAGGATTAGGGTTAGGGTTAGGTTTAGGGTTAAGATTATGTTTAGGAGTAGGGTTCGTGTTAGGGTTAGGGGTTAGGAGTAGGGTTACGGTAGGGGTAGGGTTAGGGTTAGTGTTAGGTTTCAGGTTAGGTTTAGGGTTACCGTTAGGGTTAGGGTTAGGCTGTAGGGTTAGGGTTAGGCTCTAGGGTTAGCTTTAGGGTTAGGGTTAGCGTTAGATTTAGGGTTAGAGTTGGGGTAGGGGTTTGGATTAGGATTATGATTAGGGTTTAGGTTAGGCTTAGTGTTAGGGTTAGAGTTAGGGCTGTTTTTTAGTTTTAGGGTTTAGGGTTAGGGTTTAGTTTTAGGTTTAGGGGTTAAGGTTTAGGTTTTAGAGTTAGGGTTAGGGTTTAGGTTAGGGTTAGTCTTAGGGTTCGGATTATGGTTGGTCTTTAGGGTTAGGGTTTAGGGTTAGCATTAGGGTTAGGGTTTAGGGTTAGGGTTTTGTTTTTTGTTTAGGGGTTAGGGTTCGGGTTTACATTTTAGGATTAGGGTTCGGGTTAGTTTTTAGTGTTAGTGTTTAATTTTAGGATTTGGGTTTAGGGTTATGGATAGGGCTTAGATTTAGATTTTAGGCTTAGGGTTAGGGTTTAGGGTTAGGGTTAGGCTTAGGGTTAGGTTCAGTGTTTGTGGTTAGGCTTAAGGTTAGGATTAGGGTTTTGTGTTAGGGTTATGGTTACGCATTAGGTTTAGTGTTAGGGTTAGAGGTTAGGGTTAGGGTTAGCGGTTAGGTGTTACGGTTAGGGTTAGGGTTAGGGTTTTGCCTTAGGTTTAGAGTTAGGTTTTAGGATTAGGGTTTAGGGTTAGGGTTCGTGTTATGGTTTGGCGTTACGGTTAGGGTTAGGGTTAGGGTTGAGGGTTAGGGTTTAGGGGTAGGGTAAGGTTAGGTTTAGGGTTAGGCTTAGGGGTAGGGTTAGCTTTAGGGTTAGTGATTAGGGTTATTGTTAGGGTTAGTGTTACCGGCTAGGGTAGGGTTAGGGTTTGGGTTATGGTTACGATTAGGGGTTAAGGTTAGGGTTAGGGTTAGTGTTAGTGTTTGGGGTTAGAGTTAATGTTAGGATTAGGGTTTTGTGTTAGGGTTAGGGTTAGGAGTTAGGTTTAGGGTTCGGGGTTATGGTTATGGTTAGCGTTACGGTTAGGTGTTAGGTTTAGGGTTAGGGTTAGGTTTTGCCTTAGCTTTAGAGTTAGGTTTTAGGGTTAGTGTTTATTGTTTCGGTTAGTGTTAGGGTTTGGCATTACGGTTAGGGTTAGGGTTAGGGTTTGGATTTAGGGTTAGGGTTTAGAGGTGGGGCTAGGGTTAGGTTTAGGGTTAGGCTTAGGGTTAGGGTTAGTGTTAGGGTTAGGCTTAGGGTTATGGTTGGGATAAGTGTTAGGGTTAGGTTTAGGGTTAAGATTATGTTTAGGGGTAGGGTTAGGGTTAGGGTTAGTGATTAGGGCTAGTGTTAGGGTTAGTGTTAGTGGATAGGGTAGGGTTAGGGTTTGGGTTAGGGTTACGATTATGGGTTAATGTAGGGTTAGGGTTGGGGGTTAGGGGTAGGGATACCGTAGGGGTAGGGTTAGGGTTAGGTTTAGGGTTAGTGTTTAGTGTTAATGTTAGTGTTTATGTTAAGGTTAGGGTTTAGGGTTAGGATTAGTGTTAGGCTTTAGGGTTAGTGTTAGGGTTAGGTTTAGGGTTAGCCTTAGGCTTAGGGTTTAGGGTTAGGGTTAGGGTTTAGGGGTAGGGTTAGGTTTAGGTTTAGAGTTAGGTTAGGGTTAGGGTTGGGGTTAGGGCTAGGGTTAGGGTTAAGGTATAGGATTAGGGTTTTGTGTTAGGGTTAGGGTTAGGCGTTAGGGTTAGGATTATGGTTAGGTTTAGGAGTTATGGTTAAGGTTAGCGTTATCGTTAGGGGTTAGGGTTAGGGTTTTGCCTTAGGAATAGAGTTAGGTTTTAGGGTTAGGTTTAGGGTTAGGGTTAGGGTTAGGCTTTAGGGTTAGGGTTAGGGTTTAGGGTTTGGGTTAGTGTTAGGGTTAGTGTTTAGGTTTAGGGTTAGGGTTTAGCATTAGGTTTAGGTTTACGGTTAGGGTTAGTGTTTAGGTTTAGGGTTAGTGTTTAGGCATATGGCTAGGTTTAGAGTTAGGGTAAGGCTTAGGGTTAGGGCTAGTGTTTTGGGTTAGAGTTAAGGTTAGGATTAGGGTTTTGTGTTAGGGTTGGGGTTAAGTGTTAGGTTTATGGTTAGGGTTAGGGGTTATGGTTAGGGTTAGTGTTAGGGTTAGGGGATTAGGTGTTAGGGTTAGGTTTAGGGTTAGGGTTTGGTGTTAGGGTTAGGGTTTATGTTACGGTTAGTGTTAGGGTTAGGTGTTAGGGTTAGGGGTTATGGTTAGGGTTAGTGTTAGGGTTAGGGGATTAGGTGTTAGGGTTAGGGTTAGGGTTTGGGGTTAGGGTTAGGGTTTATGTTACGGTTAGGGTTATGGTTACGGTTAGGGTTATTGTTAGGGTTATGGTTAGGGTTAGGGGTTATGGTTAGGGTTAGTGTTAGGCTTAGGGGTTAGGGTTAGAGTTAGGGTTAGGGTTTTGCCTTAAGTTTAGAGTTAGGTTTTAGGGTTAGGTTTATTGTTTGGGTTAGGGTTAGGGTTAGGCTTTAGGGTTAGGGTTAGTGTTTAGGGTTTGGGTTACGGTTAGGGTTAGTGTTTAGGTTTAGGGTTACAGTTTAACGTTAGGGCTAGGTTTAGAGTTAGGGTTAGGGTTAGTGTTAGTGTTTGGGGCTAGGGTTAAGGTTAGGATTAGGGTTAGTGTTAGGGTTAGGTTTAGGTGTTATGTTTAGGGTTAGGGGTTATGGTTAGGGTTAGGGTTAGGGTTAGGTGTTAGGTGTTATTGTTAGGGTTAGGGTTTTGCCTTAGCTTTAGAGTTAGGTTTTAGGGTTAGTGTTTATTGTTTCGGTTAGTGTTTATGGTTAGAATTAGGTTTAGGGTTACGGTTTTGGGTTAGGATTAGGTTTATGGTTAGGGTTAGTGTTTTGCTTTAGGTTTAGCATTAGGTTTTAGGGTTAGGGTTTACGGTTAGGGTTAGTGTTAGGGTTTGGTGTTACGGTTAGGGTTAGGGTTAGGGTTTAGGGGTAGGGTTAGGGTTAGGTTTAGGGTTAGCCTTAAGTTTTGGGTTAGGGTTAGGGTTAGGGTTAGGGTTATGGTTAGGATGAGTGTTAGGGTTAGGTTTAGGGTTAAGATTATGTTTAGGGGTAGGGTTAAGGTTAGGGTTAGTGTTTAGGGTTGGTGTTAGGGGTCATGTTAGTGGCTAGGGTAGGGTTAGGGTTTGGGTTAGGGTTAGGGTTGTAGGTTAGGGTTAGGGTCACGGTTAGGGTTTAAGGTTAGGGTTAGTGTTAAGGTTAGGGTTTAGGGTTAGGGTTAGGCGTTAGGGTTAGGGTTAGGGTTTAGGGGTAGGGTTAGCGTTAGGGTTAGGCTTTAGGGTTAGGGTTAGGGTTAGGGTTTAGGGGTAGGGTTAGCATTAGGGTTAGGTTTAGGGTTAAGATTATGGTTAGGGATAGGTTTAGGGTTAGTTATTAGGGTTAGGGCTAGGGTTAGGGGCTAGGGTAGGGTTAGGGTTTGGGTTAGGGTTACTATTAGGGGTTAATGTAGGGTTAGGGTTAGGGGTTAGGGGTAGGGTTACAGTAGGGGTAGGGTTAGGGTTAGGGTTAGGTATAGGGTTAGAGTTTAGGGTTACAGTTAGGGTTTATGTTAAGGTTAGGGTTTATGGTTAGGGTTAGTGTTAGGGTTAGGTTTAGGTTTAGGGTTAGGTTTAGTGTTAGGCTTAGGCTTAGGGTTTAGGGTTAGGGTTAGGGTTTAGTGGTAGGGTTAGGTTTAGTTTTAGAGTTAGGTTAGGGTTAGGGTTAGAGTTAGGGTTAAGGTTAGGATTAGGGTTTTGTGTTAGGGTTAGGGTTAGGGTTAGGGTTAGGGTTAGGGTTTGGGTTAGGGTTTAGTGTTAGGGTTAGATTTAGGGTTAGGTTTAGCGTTTAGATTTAGTGTTGTGGTTAGGGGTTAGGGTTAGGGTTATGGTTTATATTTAGTTTTAGGGTTATGGTTTAGGGTTAGGGTTTAGGGCTAGAATTATGGTTAGGGTTTAGGGTTAGTGTTTAGGTTAGGGTTAGCGTTAGGCTTAGTTTTAGGGTTAGTGTTTAGATTTGTGGTTTAGGTTTAGGGTTTAGTTTTAGGGTTAGGAGTTAGGTTTTACGGTTAGGTTTAGGGTTAGGGGTAGGTTTAGGGCTGGGATTAGGGTTTAAGGTTATGTTTAGGGTTAGGGTTTCTGTTAGGGTTTAGGGCTAGGGCTAGTGTTTAGGTTTAGGGTTTAGGCTTAGGGTTGTGGTTTAGGATTAGAGTTTAATATTAGAGTTATGGTTAGTTTTAGGGTTATGATTTAGGTTTAGGGTTTATGGTTAGGTTAGGGATTAAGTTTAGGTTTAGGTTTAGGGTTAGGGTTATGTTTAAATTTAGGATTATGGTTAGGGTTTAGGCTTAGGGTTAGGGTTAGGTTTAGGTTTTCATTTTAGGATTAGGGTTTTTGGTTTAAGTTTAGGGTTTAGGGTTAGGGTTAGGCTTTAGGGTTAGGGTTTAGTATTATATTTATGGTTAGTGTTTAGGTTATGGTTTAGGTTTAGGGTTTATGGTTAGTTTTAGGGATTAGGGTTAGTATTAGTGCTAGGGTTAGGGTTAGGATTAGGATTAGGGTTAGGGTTTATGGTTTAGGGTTAGGGTTAGGTTTAGGGTTATAGTTTAAATTAGGGTTTAGGGTTAGGGTTAGGGTTTATTGTTAGTGTTAGGGTTTAGAGTTCGGATTAGGTTTTAGGGTTAGGTCTTGGTTTTAGGTTTAGGGTTTAGGTTTAGGATTAGGGTTTAGGGTTAGGGTTTAGTATTATGGTTATGATTAGGTTTAGGTTTGTGGTTTAGGTTTAGTGTTAGGGTGTAGGTTTCGGATTAGGGTTAGGGGTTAGGTTTTAGTGTTAGGCTTAGTTGTTAGGGTTAGGTTTTAGGGTTATGGTTCAGTTTAGGGTTAGGGTTTAGGGTTAGGGTTTAGGGTTATATTTAGGGTTAGGGTTATGTGTTAAATTTAGGGTTTAGGTTTAGTGTTTGCTTTTAGGTTTACGATTAGAGTTTAGGATTATGGTTTAGGTTTAGTGTTAGGTTTTAGGTTAATGTTAGGTTTTAGGTTTAGGGTTTAGGCTTAGGGTTAGGGTTAGTTTTCGGTTTAAGGTTAGGGTTTAGGTTAGGATTAGAGTTAGTTTTAGGGTTTATGTTTTAGTTTTAGGGTTAGGGTTTTTGTTCGGGCAAGGGTTAGATTTAGGATTAGGATTAGGGTTAAGGTTATGTTTATGCTTCGATTTTGGGTTAGATTTAGGGTTATGGTCAAGTTTAGGTTTTAAGGTTAGGATTAGTTTTAGTGTCAGTTTTAGTGCTAGGTTTTGGGGTTTTTTTCAGTTTAGGTTTTGGTATAGTGTTAGGGTTTATGTATAGGGTAAGGTTTATAGTCACGGTTATGGTCAGGGTGCGGAGCACTGAGAGAAGAGGGACACCTTCCAATCGATCAGGTTGCTCATGGTGTTGGACAGAGTCTCACTACACTAGGAAAGACATTGAAGAGCTGGAACAGGTCCAGAGAAGGTCAATGAAGCTGGGGAAGGGTCTAGAGAGCATCAGCTGAGGGAGCTGTAGGTGTTTCGTGTGGAGGAGATGAGGCTGGGGGGAGACCTCATTGCTCTCTACAGCTCCCTGAAGGGAGGCTGGATCTAGGTGGGGGTTGGTCTCTTCTCCCTAGTCTCAGGTGAGGAAGAAGGAGAGGAAATGGCCTGGAATCATGCCAGAGGAGGTTCAGGTTGGAGAGGAGGAAAAATGTCTTCTCTGTCAGAGTGTTCAGGGACTGGAATAGGCTGCCCAGGGAGGTGGTGGAGTCCCCATGCCTGGAGGTGTTCAAGCAAGGTGTGGCCATGGCACTTGGGGCCATGGTGTGGTGGCCATGGTGGGGTTGGTTTGCTGGTTGGACTGGCTGACCTTGGAGAGTTTTTCCAACTGAAACAAGTCTATGACTCTCTGATTCCATGCTGCTGCAGAGTGCTCTGAAGGGCTTTGCTGCTGGTCCAGGCTACCGACAGGGAGCACTACAGGGCCAAGGCTGGCGCCAGACCTTGGGAGCTGGCTGGCCTCAGACAAGGACTGGGAGCACACAGAAGCGTGAGCAGGGTTTAGGAAGGAATCAATTCCTGGATTAACATGATCCAGGAAGCTGTTTGAGAGGAGCTTTCCACAGCTGAAGTGTTAGCAGCTGTGTTGCAGAGCCTCAGGGGCAGCCTTCCCTTCTGGGCATCCTGCAGCAGAGCACAGGGTGGACAGAAACAGAATCACAGCACCACAGAATCATCACAGCATCACAGAGTCACAGAGTCGAAGAATCAACCAGGTTGGAAGAGACCTCAGAGATCATCAGGTCCAACCTATCACCTATCACCTAACACCTCCTGACAACTAAACCCTGGCTCCAAGTGCCACATCCAATCCTTTTTTGCACACCTCCAGGGATGGTGACTCCACCACCTCCCTGGGCAGCACATTCCATGGCCAATTACTCTTTCTGGGAAGAACTTTCTCCTCACCTCCAGCCTAAACTTCCCCCTGCACAGCTTGAGACTGTGTCCTCTTGTTCTGCTGCTGCTTGCCTGGGAGAAGAGACCAACCCCCACCTGGCTACAGCCTCCCTTCAGGCAGTTGTAGACAGCAATGAGGTCTGCCCTGAGCCTCCTCTTCTCCAGGCTGAACACCCCCAGCTCCCTCAGCCTCTCCTCACAGGGCTGTGAGGCTCCCCAGCCTCATTGCCCTTCTCTGGACATGTTTCAGTACCTCAACATCTCTCTTAGAGAAGAGGAGAGGAGAGGAGTGGAGAGGTGTGGCAGTTTGGGCTGGGTGCCCCCTGCCACTGCTACATGAGATACACCTCTGGTGTCCTGGGTGCCCGCCCAATAGGGGTGGACACAGGAAACGGCGTATTTCTACCCATAAATCCTGCGCCCTATAAAGCCATCTGCAGAGTCATTCTCTTCCTCTTTCTTCCCTCTCTGCTCCCATGGGAGATGTCCTCTCTTATCGGGTAATGCCGGGGGGGGGGGGCAGTCTCAGACCTGGCCAGCCTGAGACTTGCCTAGCAGTGGGAGGGGGGGGAAGGAAGCGCCCTGAGGGATTGGGTAGACCCTCAGGTGGGAGGAGGGAAGGATTGGGAAACCTCTGGGTACTATGTAAAGGGACTCTGTATGCTTTAGGATGTTCTTTGCCACTATGCTGTGTAGTTTGTAGTTTTCTGTAGTTTCACCAATTGCTTTTCCTTTTAAACTATTCCATCACTCTCCAATCCGTTTGTGTGTGTCATTCTTTTGTCTCTTTCGGGGCAAGAGTTGTTCTGGCTGGCCTCAAACCAGCACAAGAGGATGTAAGGCTAAAGGACCTGGGTCATTGTGGTGGTTGATGAGGGGCAGGGAGCAAGTCAGGAGAAGACCACACGTGATGCTGGAGTGGTCGAGATGAGAAGGGGTGGTGGAAAGAGGAGTCAAAACCTGTGGGAGGTGGTAGGGTTGAGAGAAGTTTCTTTGTGACCCATCTGCCTGGTAGAAATGGGAGTAGATGATCTCAGCAAAAGCTGAACTAGCACTGGCTGAACCCTTCCTTCAACAGCCAGGCAACAAATGTTCCTGCTGGGGCTCCTGAGAGTGAAGCCAACCTTTCTGTGAGGACCACTGTCTGCTTTGGCTGCCCCTCTGCACCTCTATACAGCCCTGTGTCATGTTCCATTCCCAGGTGGTGCCTGGGGGTACCAACAGGAAAGGACTTCTTGACTGTGCCAGTCTGCAAGCAGAGGTGGAGCCTCCAGGGAGCAGAGCTTGGGAGGCTTGGGGCAGAGGATGAGGCAGAGAGAAAGGAGGAAGAGCAAGGTTAGCAGAGAACTTGCATCTCCACAAAGGAGCCCAGAGGACTGCTGGGAACAGCAGCAAAGAATTGAGGGCCTGTGAGGCATTTGATTGCCCTGCAGAAGAGCACTGTGCTGGGATGAGACCAGCTTGATGGAGGGTGGGAGGAAGGGCCACCTGCAGAGCACAGAACAAACCCTCACTCCTTCTGTGACAAGGTCACAACATTAATAGATGAGGGGAGAGCAACTGATGGCATTTACCTGGACCTGAGCAAAGCCTTCCACACTGTCTTGCCCCAAATCCTGGTCTCCAAGCTGGTGCAGTCTGGGTTTGATGGGTGGACCATTCAGTGGATAAAGAACTGGCTTGATGGCCACACCCAAAGAGTGGCTGTCAATGGCTCCATGTCCCAGTGCAGGCCAGGGACAAGTGGAGTCCCTCAGGGATCAGTCCTGGGACCAGGCTTGTTCAACATCTCTGTCAGTGCCATGGACAGAGGCATTGAGTGCACCCTCAGCAGGTTTGCTGCTGACACCAAGCTGTGTGGTGCAGCAGACAGGCTGGAGGGAAGGGATCCATCCAGAGGGACCTGGACAGACTGCAGAGGTGAGCCCAGGACAACCTCAGGAGCTTCAACAAGACCAAGGGCAAGGTCCTGCAGCTGGCTCAGGGCAATGCCAAGCACAACTGCAGGCTGGGCAGGGAGTGGCTGGAGAGCAGCCCTGAGGAGAGGGACTTGGGGGTGCTGGGGGAGGAGAAGCTCAGCAGGAGCCAGCAGTGAGCACTTGCAGCCCAGAGAGCCAAGCAGAGCCTGGGCTGCAGCAGGAGAAGTGTGGCCAGCAGGGCCAGGGAGGGGATTCTCCCCCTCTGCTCCACTCTGCTCAGACCACAGCTGCAGTCCTGCATCCAGTTCTGGAGCCTCTGTTCCAAGAGGGATCTGGAGGTGCTGGAAGGTGTCCAGAGAAGGGCCATGAGGATGAGCAGAGGGCTGGAGCTGCTCTCCTGTGAGGACAGACTGAGAGAGTTGGGGCTGTTCAGTCTGGAGAAGAGAAGGCTCTGAGGAGACCTTCTTGTGGCCTTGCAGGATCTGAAGGGGGCTCCAAGAAAGCTGGGGAGGGACTTCTGAGGGTGTCAGGGAGTGACAGGAGCAGGGGAATGGAAGAAAGCTGGAAGTGGGGAGATTCAGACTGAATGTGAGGAAGAAATTCTTCCCCCTGAGGGTGGTGAGACACTGGCACAGGTTGCCCAGGGAGGTGGTTGAGGCTCCATCCCTGGAGGTGTTTGCAGCCAGGCTGGATGAGGCTCTGGCCAGCCTGATCTAGTGTGAGGTGTCCCTGGCCATGGCAGGGGGGTTGGAACTGGCTGAGCCTTGTGGTCCCTTCCAACCCTGACAATTCCATGATTCTATGGCTCAGAGGCACAGTGCAGCACTGCTCTCAGTCCCAGGGGTTTGTTCCCTTATCCCTCCCGAGCAGCTGAGCCATGGCTGGAAGGAAACAAGGGGGTGACTGTCAGGTGACCCTGGGGTGGGGAACACAGCCTGAAAGGGAGAGAGCTCAGAGCTTGTTCCCAGGCAGCCCCAGGCTCTGACCACCAGGGAGAAAGGAGCTGCTGCAGAACCTGAGCAGACCTGGTCAGCAGAGACCTTTGTTGGGGCTGGCTGACGTCCCCAATCTGGCAGTGTAAATGGGGACCCTGATGATGGAGTCCACCTGAGGTCCCTTCCAACCCTGACAATTCTCTCTGTTCATTTAGGTGAGTGGTGCAGGAGTCCTCTCCTCTGCTCCAAAGCACTGCCTTCTGCCAGCAGCACGGGCAGGGGGCACTGCTCTGGGTCACCAGCTCCTCAGTCCTCCTCAGGACCACATTTGGAAGCACAGGTTCCTGGTGGGATCAGAAATGTAGGGAGGTGCTACGAAGACAGGAGAACTGGGTGCCTGCCATTGCTGCTGGGATGCCCTGGGCTGGGCCATCCTGCAGAAGCTGTGATGCCTGTCAAGCGTCCTCCCCATGAAGGCTCACAGCCATCTTCATGGCTTGCTTGGTGGCTTGGATTCCCCAGGTGCCATCCAAGAACTTCCTGCCAGAACAGCTTTCATTAGAAAAATGCTGGCTTGGAACCAAGATGTATCAGAAGGGTTTTAACAAATTAATGATAATGATTAAAACAAAACAAAACAACCCCCCCCCCAAAAACCCAACCCCCCCAAAACCCCAATCCATAATCATGGAATGTCCTGGGGCCAGGCTTACCAGGACAGCTCTGCTGGAAAGAAATATCTTGAAAGCTGTAAGCAGCTTAGATCTGAGTCTCCTCATTGCTTCAGAGGCAGCTTTTTGAAGCAGACCCTCTGGGGTTCCTGAGTTGCAAACTGCCTGCTTTTCGAGCTCTTGATTTTCCCACTTGTTTTCTTTCTTTTTTTTTTTTTTGTAATTATCATTATTTATTTATTTGAGTATCAACCATCTTTCCCTGGGTTCTCTCAGCTTTTATTTATTTATTTATGTATTTTTAATTTCCAAACTGCATCTGGAAAGGAATAATCAACTGCACAGGGTAAGAGGTGATCTGCTAGACAGCAGCCCCCCTAGAGCAGCCCCTCTAGAGAAGGACCTGGAAGTCCTGGTGAACCACAAGTTCTCCATGGGACAGCAAGGTGCACTCCTGGTGCAAGAAGGCCAATGGGACCCTGGGGTGCTGAGGGGAAACCTCATTGCTCTCTACAGCTCCCTGAAAGGAGGCTGGAGCCAGCTGGGGGTTGGTCTCTTCTCACATGCAAGAAGTGAGAGCTCAAGAGGAGACCACCTCAAGTTGTGCCAGGGGAGGCTTCAGGTTGGATATTAGGAAGAATTTGTTCCCACCAAGGGTTCTCAGACACTGGCCCAGGCTACCCAGGAAGGTGGTGGAGTCCCCATGCCTGGAGATGTTCAAGACCCATGTGGCCATAGCCCTTGGGGCCATAGTTTGTGGCCATGGTGGTGTATCTGCTTGGACCTTAGAGGGCTTTTCCCACCCCAAACATCCCTTGATTCTCTCCTCCAGGTCCAGAGAAGGGCAATGAAGCTGGGGAAGGGTCTGGTGAGAAGCAGCTGAGGGAGCTGGGAGTGTTTAGTGTGGAGAAGAGGAGGCTGAGGGGAGACCTCATTGCTCTCTACAGAAAGGAGGTTGCAGTGAGGTGGAGGTTGGTCTCTTCCCCCTAGTCTCAGGTGCTAGAAGGAGAGGAAATGCCCTGAAATCATGCCAGGAGAGGTTTAGTTTGGAGAGGAGGAAAATGTCTTCACTGTAAGAGTGGTGAGGGACTGGAAGATGCTGCCCACGGAGGTGGTGGAGTCCCCATGCCTGGAGGTGTTCAAGAAAGGTGGCACTTGGGGATGGTGGTGTCTCTGGCTGGACTGGCTGACCTTGGAGGGCTTTTCCAACCCAAACCATCCCTTGATTCTCTCCTCCTCCTCTCCTCCTGGGCTCCTGGTTTCCTGCCCAGATTCACCTGCAGTGCCCCCAGGGCAGCTCCGTGGCCGGGCGGGGCTGAGGGCGCTGCTGTAAATCTGCCCTAAGCAGGCAGCTGCTGCGGCTCAGCGCCGACCGCGGCTGCGTCCCGGGGGCTGCACCCCGCGGCTGCACAATTTATGCAATTCATTTCTTTATGTGCAGAGCTCGGTGAGGAGCCCTGAAAGGTGTGCTATAAAAATACCTAATTGCACCGTATTTTATCTTTTTCCCCCCTTCTCCCCCGACACACGGCAAAAATGTTTGCTTGGCTTTTATTTTCCCTTCTTTTCTGAGAGAAATGTCTGCGGGGGGAGGGGGAATGGGAGGAAGAAGAGGGGAGAAGCACCAGCGATCGATCTATCAGAGATGGAATGCAGAGATGTCCTGCTCTGCATTCTTCCCGGGTTCTGCCGGAGAAGGGGTTTGCAGCAGCTGTGTCCAGTTTGCTCCAGAGGGGCTGCAGCAGCTGGGTGCTGCAGGGCTCTTTGCTCGGCAGAGCGTCTCCAGCACTGCCCCCCTGGAGCTGACACTTCAGCACCTGGCCCTCTGCCTCTCCCCTTGTCGAGCCCCTGCTCGCTCCCCAGTAAATCACTGACAGGCAGAGAGAAGAGCTTCGAGCAGAGGTCAATTTGGCTATGAAGCAGCAGCTCCACAGGCTGCCGGTTCTCTGCCTTTCCAGGTGTGGTTGGGAGCTTTCTGGACTGGGGTGGCTGAGCTGGGGGTTGGACAGGCACACTGGGACCTGGCCTGGAGAAGTGGAGCCTCTGGAGGAGTGGAAGTCGCTGTGACCTAAAGGGGGCAATGGCAAGTCTCTGTTCATCTCTTCTGACCTGTCTGTCATAGAATCACAGAGTTCTTTGGGTTGGAATAGCCCTTCAGGACCATCCAGCCCAACCAGTAACCCAACACCACCATGGCCATCAAACCATGGCCCCAAGTGCCATGGCCACACCTTTCTGGAGCACCCTCCATGGGCAGCCTGTTCCAATCCCTCACCAACTCTTGCAGCAAAGAAATTTTTCCTCATCTCCAACTTCAACCTCCCCTGGCACTATTTTGGGCCACATCCTCTCATTCTATGAACTGTTCAGCTCCATAACTAGGAGCCTGTGGAGCAGTGCTGCTGTAGAAGGGCTTCAGGCCCTTTCCTAGTGAGCATCACAGGATGTGAGGGGTTGGAAGGGACCTCTGAAGGTCATATAGTCCAACCCCCTGGCAGAGCAGGAGCAGAGAATCCAGCACAGGTCACACAGGAATGCATCCAGAGAGGGCTGGAAAGTCTCCACAGAAGGAGACTTCACAACCTCTCTGGGCAGCCTGTTCCAGTGCTCTGGGAGCCTCCCAGGGAAGAAGTTCCTCCTCCTGTTGAGGTGGAACCTCCTGTGCTGCACTTTCTATCCATTACCCCTAGTCCTAGGATGCTGTTGCAGGAGCTGTCAGGACCATTCTGGCTGCCCATCACTATAGGAAGGACATGGAGCTGATGGAGAGGGTCCAGAGGAGGGCCAGGAAAATGCTCAGGGCTTGGAGCAGCTCTGCTATGAGGACAGGCTGAGGGAGCTGGGGATGTTCAGCCTGGAGAGGAGGAGGCTCTGGGGAGACCTGAGAGCAGCCTGGCAGTACCTGAAGGAGGCTCCAGGAAGGCTGCAGAGAGACTGTTTGCAAAGGCCTGCAGGGACAGGAGGAGGGACAATGGCTTCAGACTAGGGAAGGGCAGATTTAGATTGGATGTCAGGAAGAAGTTCTTCAGTCTGAGGGTGGTGGAACACTGGCCCAGGTTGGCCAGGGAGGTGGTTGAGGTCCCTTCCCTGGAGATATTGAAGGTGAGGCTCTGTGAGGCCCTGGGCAGCCTGAGCTAGTTGGGGATGTCCCTGCTGAGTGCAGGGAGGTCAGACTGGATGAGCTTTGGAGGTCCCTTCCCACCTGGGCCATTCTGTGATTCTATGACTCTCTGATTCCCACACTCTCCCGGTGAAGCTGCCCTGGGCCTGGGGGTTCCCATGCAGGGTGGGCAGCATTCAGCCCTGCCTCAGGATAAATCACAGGACCGCAGGATGTTAGGAGCAGGAAGGGACCTCTGGAGACCTTTGAGTCCAACCTTCCTGATCACATCTTCCTGCATGCTTTGTCCCCTAAAATTCCCATCAACAGGACTCAGGTGTTTAAATCCGTCAGGTGAAGTGGAGGTCCACGAAGAGCTGGAGGAGCTGACACCTTTTCCTCTCCTGCTTGTCATCGAGCTGTGCTGTCCCGAGCCCAGGGTGGTCTCAGGCTGTCCAGAGGCAGTGGAGCAGAAGATGGATCATTAGCAGCTCGTTTTGCTGCCTGCCACCAGCAGATGGTAGCGGCAATTTCCCCTTCTCTGCCGGCCTGAACAGATTGAATCACAAAAGCAAACGAAGGCAAACACAACCCTCCCTAAACGAACAAACAGCAGCAGAAAAACCACGTCTGAGCAAGGGGTGAGATGGCTCTGCTGCAGGCATCTGCCTGGGCTTGTGGCGGCGAGAAGCTGCGGTGTCATCACTTGAGCTCCTCTGCACCACCATGGGCAGGTGCTGGCCTGCCCAAGCCTGCCTCTCAGCAGCTTTTGGGAGGGGGCTGTGACTCATAGGTGCTGCTGTCTCATGGCAGCTCACAGGACAGGGGAGGATGCCAGGGGATGGCTGAGAAATCTGTCGAGCTGCTGACATCTCTTCTGCTTCTGCTTCTGCTTCTGCTTCTGCTTCTGCTTCTGCTTCTGCTTCTGCTTCTGCTTCTGCTTCTGCTTCTTCTTCTTCCTCTGCTTCTGCTTCTTCCTCTGCTTCTGCTTCTGCTTCTTCTGCTTCTTCTGCTTCTGCTTCTTCTGCTTCTTCTTCTTCCTCTGCTTCTGCTTCTTCCTCTGCTTCTGCTTCTGCTTCTTCTGCTTCTGCTGCTTCTGCTTCTTCTGCTTCTTCTTCCTCTGCTTCTGCTTTTGCTTCTTCTGCTTCTGCTTCTTCTGCTTCTGCTGCTTCTGCTTCTTCTGCTTCTGCTTCTCCTGCTTCTGCTGCTTCTGCTTCTGCTTCTGCTCTGTGCAGCCAGGGAACATCCATCCTAACTGGAAGTTCTTCCACCTCACATGGCTCTCACCCATTGCTCCTGCTGTCTGAACAAGAAAGAGGAGAGAGTCACACAAGAGAAGGAGAACACACTGAAGGGAAGGGATCCATCCAGAGGGACTTGGCCCAAACCAACCTCATGCAGTACAACTGGGCCAAGGGCAAGGTCCTGCAGCTGGCTCAGGGCAATCCCCAGCACAGAACCAGGCTGGGTGAGGAGTGGCTGAGAGCAGCCTGGAGAAGGACTTGGGGCTGTCAGGTGGTGACAAACTCCCCAGGAGCCAGCACTGGTCCCTGGCAGCCCAGCAGGCAGCTGTGTGCTGAGCTGCATCCAGAGCAGGGAGAGCAGCAGCACAGGGAGGGGATTCTGACCTCTGCTCTGCTCTGCTCAGACCCCACCTGCAGCACTGCCTCCAGTTCTGGGGTCCCCAGCACAAGAAGGACCTGGAGCTGCTGGAGAGGGTCCAGAGGAGACCATTAAGATGATCAGAGGGCTGCAGGACCTCTGCTGTGGGGACAAGCTGGGAGAGTTGGGGCTGTACAGCCTGGAGAAGAGAAGGCTCCAGGGAGAACTTAGAGCAGCCTAGCAGTACCTGAAGGGGCTCCAGGAGAGCTGGGGAGGGACTTCTGACAAGGAGAGGGAGTGACAGAATGAGAGCTAGAGGAGGACAGATTGAGACTGGAGATGAGGAAGAAATTCTTTGTAGTGAGGGTGGTGAGACACTGGCACAGGTTGCCCAGGGAGGTTGTGGCTGTCCCCTCCCTGGAGGTGTTCAAGGCCAGGCTGGATGAGGCCCTGAGCAAGCTGGGCTGGTGGGAGGTGTCCCTGCCCATGGCAGGGGGCTGGAACTGGATGAGCTTTGAGGTCCCTTCCAACCTAAGCCATTCTATGAATCAATGAACTGCTAGGCATCCACCACACATGATTGCCACCTCCAAGGCCTGCTCAGAGGATGCTCCTCTGGAGCCAGGAGGGCATCACTCCCTCAGTGCCAGGTCCCAGAGGAGGGTACCAGGATGAGCAGAACTGTTCCTGTCTCAGAGACTGCAGGAGGAGCAGGAGGTGGAGGATGGAGCAGAGAGCCAGAATGTGAGGTAGTCCTGGGCACTGCCATGCCACCATGTGCTGAAACATTTTCAAGGCTAAGAAAGACTTTGGTTGGAAAAAGGATGAGCCCTAAGAGCCTGGAATGCCCTGGAAGACCAGGAATTAGAGGAAACACCTCCAAAGCAGCCAACATTGTCCAGGGTGTACTCAGAATGCAGGGGGCAAGGCAGGATTTGGTCAGGTCAGGTTTGGGTGGTACCTCAGGCACTGCTGCACGAGCAGTCCTTGCTTCCCAGAGCTCAGGTGGGCTCAGCACAGCCACACCAGGGGGCAAGGGACAGCAGCCTGGGAGCAGTCTGGGCCAGCAATCAGTCTGTGCTCAGGCAACAGACCCTTGCTTTGTGGCTGTGGGCTGTGCCTTGCCTTTCTTGTTCCTCTTCTCCAGCACACTTCTTAAAGCGAAGCTCTTGATGAGGGTGGGATAGGACCATCCATGGCATGTCCAACCCTTTGGGCCTGGAAAGTGGCATAGAAGTCCCCTGGAAAGGGACCTGGACAGGCTGGAGAGGTGAACACATGACAACCTCAGGAGCTTCAACAAGACCAAGGGCAAGGTCCTGCAGCTGGCTCAGGGCAATGCCAAGCACAACTGCAGGCTGGGCAGGGAGTGGCTGGAGAGCAGCCCTGAGGAGAGGGACTTGGGGGTGCTGGGGGAGGAGAAGCTCAGCAGGAGCCAGCAGTGAGCACTTGCAGCCCAGAGAGCCAAGCAGAGCCTGGGCTGCAGCAGGAGAAGTGTGGCCAGCAGGGCCAGGGAGGGGATTCTCCCCCTCTGCTCCACTCTGCTCAGACCACAGCTGGAACACTGCATCCAGTTCTGGAGCCTCTGTTCCAAGAGGGATCTGGAGGTGCTGGAAGGTGTCCAGAGAAGGGCCATGAGGATGAGCAGAGGGCTGGAGCTGCTCTCCTGTGAGGGCAGCCTGAGAGAGTTGGGGTTGTGCAGTCTGGAGAGGAGAAGGCTCTGAAGAGACCTTCTTGTGGCCTTGCAGGATCTGAAGGGGGCTCCAAGAAAGCTGGGGAGGGACTTTTGAGGGTGTCAGGGAGTGACAGGAGCAGGGGGAATGGAAGAAAGCTGGAAGTGGGGAGATTCAGACTGGATGTTAGGAAGAAGTTCTTCCCCATGAGAGTGGTGAGAGCCTGGAATGGGTTGTCCAGGGAGGTGGTTGAGGCTCCATCCCTGGAGGTGTTTGCAGCCAGGCTGGATGTGGCTGTGAGCAACCTGCTGTAGTGTGAGGTGTCCCTGCCCATGGCAGGGAGGTTGGAACTGGCTGAGCCTTGTGGTCCCTTCCCACCCTGACTGATTCTATGATCCTGTGGTTCTATTTCTTCAAGCGGAAGAAGCATGTTGCTATGTTCCAGGTCCATGCCCTTCACAGGTGGCCTGAGACCACCAGAAACCCTGGAATAATTTGTTTTGTTGTTCTTTCCATCACTGAAAGCAGCTGGTTATGGTTTTTTGGTGCTGTGGGAAGCCTGCACATTTTAGCCTTGGCCTGGCAACTGTCTCCAGCCTGCCCTAGAGCAGCTGTACCATCTGGGCTGTGAGCTAAAGATGTGTCTGTACCTTCCCAAAGCTCCAAAGCCAATCTGGCCAATGAATGGAGGACAGGGCAGGACTCCTGCTACATGCCAAGGCCTCTTCTCTAGTGCCATCCCTTCCCTCAGGTGGAGATGTGCTGCTGGGGTGCTGGGACAAGGGATGCAAACCACCCCCAACCCTGGGTTCCTTTGTGGGACATGTGGGTGGGGAGGAGACTTGGCTGGAGCTCTGGGGGAGTTTTGGGGGTGCTCCTCAGCTTTCCTCCTCCCTATGAGGAGAGGCTGAGAGCCCTGGGGCTGCTTACTTTGGAGAAGAGAAGAGAAGACTGAGAGGGGATTGAAGAAATGTTTCTAAAGAGCTGAGGGCTGGGGGGCAAGAGGCAGGGGCCAGGCTCTGCTCACTTGCCCCCTGGGATAGGACAAGGGGCAATGGAGAGAGAGTGCAGCACAGGAGGTTCCACCTCAACAGGAGGAGGAACTTCTTCCCTGGGAGGCTCCCAGAGCACTGGAACAGGCTGCCCAGAGAGGTTGTGGAGTCTCCTTCTGTGGAGACTTTCCAGCCCCCTCTGGATGCATTCCTGTGTGACCTGTGCTGGATTCTCTGCTCCTGCTCTGGCAGGGGGGTTGGACTGGATGATCTTTGGAGGTCCCTTCCAACCCCTAACATCCTGTGAGCCTGTGTAGCAGCTGGCACACTCTCAGGACACTCAGGGCGAGTGTGGGGAATTTCACACTGTGGCCACTCTTCCCCTTGCCCTGAAGGCTCTGCTGAGTGGCTCTAGGAAGCTGGAGGAGAAAGGGACTGTGCTTCGGGCTGTGCATAGGGCACCATAAGTGCAGAGGCAGGCAGGCCACCCAAAGTGACCTGCTGTGCTGATGGTAGAAAACTGGGGGTGAGGGTTGGCTGACACCCCTCAGGCTGTGCTGCCATCCAACTTGACCTGGACAGGCTGAGAGCTGGGTGCAGGCAAACCTCCTGGAGTTCAACAAGGACAAGTGCAGGGTCCTGCACCTGGGGAGGAATAACAGCAGGCAGCAGGACAGGTTAGAGGCTGCCCTGCTGGAAAGCAGCTCCACAGAGAAAGACCTTGGAGTGCTGTTGGACAGCAAGTTCTGCCTGGGACAGCAATGTGCCCTTGGGGCCAAGAGAGCCAATGGGATCCTGGAGTGCAGCAAGAAAAGTGTGGCCAGCAGGGCTGGGGAGGTTCTGCTCCCCCTCTGCTCTGCCCTGCTGAGACCACAACTGCAATCCTGTGTCCAGTTTGGGGCTCCCCAGTTCCAGAGAGACAGAGACCTGCTGGAGAGAGTCCAACAGAGAGCCAGGAGGATGCTTAGGGGACTTGAGCATCTCCCCTGTGAAGAGAGCCTGAGAGCCCTGGGGCTGTTTAGTGTGGAGAAGAGAAGACTGAGAGGGATCTGATCAATGTCTATCAATAGCTGAGGGGTGGGGGGCAAGGGGAGGGGGCCAGGCTCTGGTTGGTGGTGTGCACTAATATGGCAAGGAACAAGGAGTTCAAACTTGATCATAGAAGGTTCCACCTCAACAGGAGGAGAAACTTCTTTGCAGTGAGGGTGCTGGAGGCCCTGGAGCAAGCTGCCCAGGGGGCTTGTGGAGTCTCCTTCTCTGGAGACTTTCCAACTCCACCTGGATGCATTCCTGTGCAGACTACCCTAAGTGACCCTGCTCTGGCAGGGGGTTGGACCTGATGATCTCTGGAGGTCCCTTCCAACCTCTCATGCACTGTGACCCTGTGAAGGCTCCTGAGCTACCTCCTGCAGAGAGCACCATGCTTAGCCTGGCATGAAGCCTCCCTCAGCACCTCTCCCCTGTTGGTCACTGCCCTCTGCCAGGGCAGTGAGCTGAGCTGAAGCTCTTGGGGAGACAGGCAGCAATGTGCCTCCTGTCAGCACAGAGCTGTCCCTTCCCCACACACACCACCACTACCATCACCTCTTCTGCTGTCCAAAACTACTCACAAATCACCAACCAGCAGCTTCTCTTTTTTTTTTGGTCTTTTTTTTTTGTTTCATTTTGCCTCCCCCACTGTTCCCTGAAGCCATCCTCACATTTCACAGGCAGTGGAGAGGGAGCAGAAAAAGCTTCCAGGCAGATTTCCTTGATGAAGAGCATCCCTGGAGAGGGGCTGTAAAGCCTTCTGAAGGGGGCAAGGCCAGCTTGCAGACAGGGAGGTTTTATTTGCTCTCTCTTGCATTCCCTAGGAGGGCTTCACAGCTCTTCACTCCTGCTTCAACTCTTCTCCACTGAAAAAAAAAAAGAACACCACCAAAAACACCCCCCTCCCCCCAGAAACCCCCAACATCTTCAGCCAGCAAGATGCAGATTGATTAATTGCTCACAGGGTTGGTGCCTGGATGGTTTGTACCTCCAATAGATGAGCTGTGCCTGCTCTGGTTATGGAATAAATGCAGCCCATCATCAACAGCTTCCACAAGCAGAGCTTCCCCCAGGTAGCAGCAGCAGCATAACATGGGGCGGAGGGGGGGGGGGGGGTGGGGGGATGGAGTAAGGGGAAGGAGGGGGAGAGAAAAAGAAGCAAGCTGAAAGCTATTAATCAACTTTAGCTGCATGAAATTTGGGTCCTCCAGCTCTTCACTGCTGGTAATATCTTCTCCTAAGCGCAGCAGAGCTGTGATTGCCTTCTCCTGCCACCCTGGGTAGGAGATTGCTTCTCCAGGAGGAGATGGAATGGGAGGTTTAATCCCTCTGGTGCTGCACAGACAAATGACCTGCACAGGTTTCAACTGGCCTGGCAGCTGTGATCAGGAATCAAAAGGGGGAAAGCTCTGCTCTGACCAAATCTGTGCACTGGGGCTTGTGACATCTCTGTCACCTTCCTGTTCCTTCCGGTGATTTATCTCCTTGCTCTGACCTGGGGCCACATGCCGCAAGGAGCTCCTCTTTGCCTCCTCCTGAGAAGCTGAACCTTCTCACCCTAAAATGAAATCCAGAGAGGAAGTCCTCTGGAAGCTGCCAAAGCAGCATGAGAAGGAAGTGGAGCTGCTGGAGAGGGTCCAGAGGAGACCACAAGGATGATCAGAGGGATGGTGACAGGCTGGGAGAGTTGGGGCTGTTCAGCCTGCAGAAGAGAAGGGTCCAGGGAGACCTTAGAGCAGCCTTCCAGGACCTGAAAGGGCTCCAGGAGAGCTGAGCAGGGACTTTTGCAAGGGCTGGGAGGGACAGGATGAGACGCAATGGATTGAAGCTTGAGGAGGGCAGACTGAGACTGGAGATGAGGAGGAAATTCCTTAGAGTGAGGGTGGTGAGACACTGGCACAGGTTGCCCAGGGAGGTTGTGGCTGCCCCTTCCCTGGAGGTGTTCAAGGCCTTGAGCAGCCTTGGAGTGGTGGGAGGTGTCCCTGCCCATGGCAGGGCAGTTTGGAACTGGATGGTCTTTGAGGTCCCTTCCAACCCAAATCATTCTGTGACTCCTATGAAGGGGCTACAAGAAGGCTGCAGAGGGACTGTTCCCAAAGGCCAGTGGGGAGAGGATGATTTGCAATGGTTTGAAATGAGAGCAGAGATTGGATGTGAGGAACAAGTCCTGAACCAGGAGGGTGGTGGAACACTTCAACAGGTTACCCAGGGAGGTGGTTGAGGTCCCATCCCTGGAGATATTCAAGGTGAGGCTCAAGAAGCATCTAAGCAACCTGCTGAGGTGGAGGATGTCCCTGCTGGCTGCAGAGGGGTTGGACTAGATGAGCTTTGGAGCTGCCTTCCAGCCCAGAGCACTCTGTGCCTCCTATGCATCATATCACATCACATGAAATGTGGGTTCCATGGGGCTCCAGAAAGCAAATCACAGCCTGGGCTGCATCCAAAGCAGCATTGCCAGAGAGCCAGAGAGGAGATTCTGCCACTTGGCTCTGCTCTGGGGAGACCTCAGCTGGAGTCTGTGTGCAGGTGTGGGGAGACCTCAGCTGGAGTCTGTGTGCAGGTGTGGGGAGACCTCAGCTGGAGTGATGTGTGCAGGTGTGGGGAGACCTCAGCTGGAGTCTGTGTGCAGGTGTGGGGAGCCCTCAGTATAGGAAGGACATGGAGCTGATGGAGAGGGTCCAGAGGAGGGCCAGGAAAATGCTCAGGGCTTGGAGCAGCTCTGCTATGAGGACAGGCTGAGGGAGCTGGGGGTGTTCAGCCTGGAGAGGAGGAGGCTTCAGGGAGACCCTAGGACAGCCTGCCAGGACCTGAAGAAGCCATGAGAAGGCTGCAGAGGGAGTGTTCCCAAAGGCCTACAGGGACAGAAACAGGGGCAAGGGTTTGAAATGAGAGCAGAGCAGATTGAGGAACAAGTTCTTCACTCTGAGGATGCTGGGACACTGGCAGAGGTTGCCCAGGGAGGTGGTTGAGGTCCCATCCCTGGAGATCTTCAGGGTGAGGCTGGACAGGGCTCTGGGCAACCTGATCTAGTTGGGGATGTCCCTGCTGACTTCAGAGGGGGTTGGACTGGATGACCTCTGGAGGTGGCCTTCTGTGCTGGTTTGAGGCCAGCCAGAACATCTCTTGCCCCAAAAGGGACAAAAGAATGACACACACAAACGGATTGGAGAGTGATGGAATAGTTTAAATGGAAAAGCAATTGGTGAAGCTACAGAAAACTACAAACTACAAAGCATAGTGGAAAAGAACATCCTAAAGCATACAGAATCCCCTCACAGGATTCCCAAAAGCTTCCCAGTCCTCCCTTCCTCCCACCTGAGGGTCTACCCAATCCCTCAGGGCTCTTCCTTCCCCCCCCTCCTACTGCTAGGCAAGTCTCAGGCTGGCCAGGTCTGAGACTGCCTCCCCCTCCATTCTCCTCCTGGCATTAGGCCTAGACAGGCCTAAGAGGCCTTGAGGATACTCCCCCGGCATTACCCGATAAGAGAGGACATCTCCCATGGGAGCAGAGGGAAGAAAGAGGAAGAGAATGACTCTGCAGATGGCCTTATAGGGCGCAGGATTTATGGGTAGAAATACGCCGTTTCCTGTGTCCACCCCTCTGGGTGGGCATCCAGGACACCAGAGGTGTATCTCATGCAGCAGTGGCAGGGGGCACCCAGCCTAAACTGTCACATTCCACCCCTTATTTCATACCCATAATTCCTGCACCCAAAACATATCAAATCAGAACAATCCTTAGATGACGTCTGGCAAAGTCCAGGTCCTCATCTGGGCGTCCTTCCAAAGAGTCTCTCGGGCTCAGGTCACAGTTCAGTCCAGCTCTTCTCCCTCATTGGTGGAACCTCCCAGCGATGCAGAGTTCATTCTTCTGCACAGTGAACTCTTCATGGGTCTGACGGACCTCCTGGCCACCTGGAAACAACCTCATAACTTCTCAGTCACGGACCTTTCCCAACGCAAGTGCTGATCGCTTCCAGGCGCAGGCACGCCGCCGCACCTCCTGAGGGATAAGCGCACCGAGGCGTGGAGGCATCCGGCTACACAGCCCTGCCCCGGAGAGGGAGTGGCTGCACTGCAGCCAGCCGAGAAGAGAGGCGGAGCCAGGTGCTAGGCGCCATTTTCGGAACGCGTCCGAAAGTCAGGGGAGAGATAACAGCGAGAGCCGCCGTCACCTCTGCAGCCGCGGTACAGATCAAAACCGCCGCCACCCCTCGGGCCACACGAGCGGCTTTTCCAGCCAAAGCTACCCTCGCTCCCTGGGCCCTCGGAAGCAGCCTTTGAACTGGAGCCACCGCTCGCCTTCTTGATTACGGGAGCCACTGCTCACCTCCTGCTGTGGCCAGCCCCCACCGCCGCGGGACAAGCCGACCCTGGTCTGCTTCCGACTGTCCCTCCCCCTTCCTCGCCTCCGCGCCGCCCTGCTCACCACTGGTGCCGCGGGGAACAAAAGGGAAAGGGACAGGCACCGCATTCTTAAGCTTTCCCCCGAAGCAAATGGCTACAAAATCACCGCTGCCGCTTGGAAGGGCAGACGGGATTCTACGCCACTGCTATGCACCAGGGCGTCCCCTCGGAACCCATAAAACGCTCACACGATTGCCCCAGCACAAAGCCTTGAGCCCAGCCACCAGAAACAACAACGCCCAGATACCATTTTAACTTTTCCACCCCTGCACCTCTCCAAACCAACCTGCAGAGCCCCGCAGGAACCATCCTCTGCTACCAAAAATCTGTGCTGGTTTGAGGCCAGCCAGAACATCTCTTGCCCCAAAAGGGACAAAAGAATGACACATGCAAACGGATTGGAGAGTGATGGAAAAGTTTAAATGGAAAAACGAATTGGTGAAGCTACAGAAAACTACAAACTATAAAGCATAGTGGAAAAGAACATCCTAAAGCATACAGAATCCCCTCACAGGATTCCCAAAAGCTTCCCAGTCCTCCCTTCCTCCCACCTGAGGGTCTACCCAACCCCTCAGGGCTCTTCCTTCCCCCCCCTCCTACTGCTAGGCAAGTCTCAGGCTGGCCAGGTCTGAGACTGCCCCCCCTCCATTCTCCTCCTGGCATTAGGCCTAGTCAGGCCTAAGAGGCCTTGAGGATACTCCCCCACCATTACCTGATAAGAGAGGACATCTCCCATGGGAGCAGAGGGAAGAAAGAGGAAGAGAATGACTTTGCAGATGGCCTTATAGGGCGCAGGATTTATGGGTAGAAATACGCCGTTTCCTGTGTCCACCCCTCTGGGTGGGCACCCAGGACGCCAGAGGTGTATCTCATGTAGCAGTGGCAGGGGGCATCCAGCCTAAACTGCCACACCTTCCAAGCCAGCCCATTCTGTGACTCCTGTGCATCCCATCACATAACTGTGGCTTCCATGAGCTTCCTGGTGCCCCTCAGGCCGTGGTGCTGCCCTGGCTGTGTGTGGGGGACCACCTGGGACACCCCATCTAGGCAGATGGCTGACATGGCAACCCAGGCTTCAGGCAAGCAGCAGCATGGCTCAGGTGCTCGTCTGGGAAGTGTCACCTCAGGCAGTTCAAGGCTGGTTTGGGATCCCTGCACTGCTCTCCAGCCTGTCACTTGCTGTACAAACCCCTGGGGAG
Organism: Indicator indicator; assembly: GCF_027791375.1. NCBI lineage: Eukaryota > Metazoa > Chordata > Aves > Piciformes > Indicatoridae > Indicator > Indicator indicator. The sequence continues at coordinate 15,401,122 of NC_072035.1, forward strand.
GCATTGCTGGGACCTGCACCGCTCTGCTCCTTTCACTCCGCTGTTTCCAGGTTGTCCTCCTGGCAGTGATGCACAAAGTCAGCCACAAGACATCTCCAGGGATGAGGCAGACATGGGAATGGGGGAGCCTGCTCTCTGCAGCCACCCCCTTCTCCCCCAGAGGAGCTGTCACTCGATGTCCCTCTCAGGGTGGATGACTGAGGACGCTGCCTCCTCGCCTCTTCCCTGGTGGTGCTGAGCCACATCCCTGCTCTGTTGAGGGGCCTGGGTCCTGTCCCTTCACAGCTAGGGGTGGGAAGGGAGCTCCAGAGATCAGCCAGCCCAACCCCCCCTACCAGAGCAGGGTCACCCAGGGCAGGTCACTCAGGAACACAGCAAGGGGGAAGGGTTGGAAAGGCTCCAGAGAAAGAGACTCTTGAATCATCTCCCTGTGAGGGAGCTGGGGCTTGGAGCTTGGAGCAGAGCAGCCTGAGGGCTGCCCTCAGTGCTGGTGGGAAAGATGTGCAGGGCTGGAGCCAGGCTCTGCTCAGGGATGGCCAAGGACAGACCAAGGGGCAGTGGGGGCAAGCTGGAGCAGAGGAGGAGCCATGGGAACAGAAGGGAAAACTTTGTCCCTGTGAAAGTGCTAGAGGCCTGGAGCAGGTGCCCAGAGAGGTTGTGGAGTCTCCTTCTCTGCTGAGCTTCCAACCCCCCCTGGCCATTGTGCTCCTGGGCAAGCTGCTGTGGGTGCCCTGCTGGAGCAGGGGGATTGGACTGGGTGATCCTTAGAGGTCCTTTCCACCCCCAGCACGCTGGGATGCTGGGACTCTAGATGGAAGTCTCTAGAGGAAGGTTTTCCTTCAATGCTCCATTTTGCAGGCACCTCTTTTTCCCCCCTGAAGGTTCCTGTGGTTTGGAGTCCTTCCCATTCTCAGGAGAGGTGCTGCCTGCTGCTTTCTGTGCCAGCTAACAGCAGTCTGACAATGCCCCTCACTGCCGTTTAGAGCCCATTTTGGCCCACCTCAGACATTCCATGCAAGACTGCCCTGCTGTCACCTCCAACAGCTTCTTCACCTTCCTGTGGGCAGGACATTGCCTCTTGCTCAGGAACTGGGAAGCATCCTTCCTTCTCCACTGGTGGAACCAGCTGGGGACATTCACATTCATTTGGGGATGTTTTTTTTTTTTTTTTTTTCCCCAGGCCCTCCTTTTCCTGCTGTGGGGGGGATGGGCTGGATTCCTCCGGACACTCTCAGAGGGGTGAAGGTTAGCTCGGGTCACCACCAGGAGTGAAGCCTCCTGCCCATGGGGTGATGGAGTGGTGCAGCAAGGCAGGCAGCAGCCTGCATCCTCCTGCAGGTGCCAGTGGATGTGTTGGTGGGTCAGGAACTCTGCTAAGCACTCAGCTGGCTCAGGCTGGGGGCAGAAGAAGAAGGTAGCTGTGACCACCTTGCTCTTGCTGTGTGCCTGTGTCATAAAAAGGATATCAATTCTTATCTCTTTTATGATTAACCTTTCCTGGGAGTGATATCTGCAAACCCCACCAGAACTTGCTTACAAAATAAACATTCATAGGTTGGGGCTTTCACACTGCACAGGTGAAGACAGTTAAATGATTTAAGCACAGAGCTAACCCTTCCAACACAGCAATTCAGTTTGGGAATCCAGCTGGCTGTGATGTGTGGGATTCTGTGGCAGACTGGCCAGGGACTTGCTCCCCTGTCTAGAGTCTTCCCAGGTGCTGTGGCTATGATTTCAGCAGCCCTTGGTTCTTAGAGGGCTAAGAGCCTCTCTCTTGTGCCCAGTCCCACTCTGGAGCTTATCCTTGGCTCACAGAGGGCTAAGAGCCTCTCTCTTGTGTGCCCAGTCACAGTCTGGAGCTTGTCCTTGGCTCACAGAGGGCTAAGAGCCTCTCTCTTGTGTGCCCAGTCACGGTCTGGAGCTTGTCCTTGGCTCAGAGAGGGCTAAGAGCCTCTCTCTTGTGTGCCCAGTCACAGTCTGGAGCTTGTCCTTGGCTCAGAGAGGGCTAAGAGCCTCTCTCTTGTCTGCCCAGTCACGGTCTGGAGCTTGTCCTTGGCTCAGAGAGGGCTAAGAGCCTCTCTCTTGTGTGCCCAGTCACAGTCTGGAGCTTGCCCTTGGCTCAGAGAGGGCTAAGAGCCTCTCTCTTGTCTGCCCAGTCACAGTCTGGAGCTTGTCCTTGGCTCAGAGAGGGCTAAGAGCCTCTCTCTTGTCTGCCCAGTCACGGTCTGGAGCTTGTCCTTGGCTCAGAGAGGGCTAAGAGCCTCTCTCTTGTGTGCCCAGTCACAGTCTGGAGCTTGCCCTTGGCTCACAGAGGGCTAAGAGCCTCTCTCTTGTGTGCCCAGTCACAGTCTGGAGCTTGTCCTTGGCTCACAGAGGGCTAAGAGCCTCTCTCTTGTGTGCCCAGTCACGGTCTGGAGCTTGTCCTTGGCTCAGAGAGGGCTAAGAGCCTCTCTCTTGTGTGCCCAGTCACAGTCTGGAGCTTGCCCTTGGCTCACAGAGGGCTAAGAGCCTCTCTCTTGTGTTCTCCCTCTCTGGGCTGCAGCCTCTTCTGAGATTCAGTTCCCTTGAGGCTTTTCCCCTTTCAGCCTTGGTCCAGTAGCAAGGCCTGGGGGAGTTGGTCTGCCAGAGGAGATTCTTCAGCTGCTCTTGGGCAGCATTTGGCTCTTGTTGCTGTCTGGCTGAGCACAGGGCAAGCTGCCTGACTTCATGGCTGGTTTCAATACTGTCCCAAGACAATTCATGCCCTTAGGTAACACAGGACTGCAAGGTGTCCAGAGAAGGGCCATGAGGATGAGCAGAGGGCTGGAGCTGCTCTCCTGTGAGGACAGCCTGAGAGAGTTGGGGCTGTTCAGTCTGGAGAGGAGAAGGCTCTGAGGAGACCTTCTTGTGGCCTTGCAGGATCTGAAGGGGGCTCCAAGAAAGCTGGGGATGGACTTTTGAGGGTGTGAGGGAGTGACAGGAGCAGGGGGAATGGAAGAAAGCTGGAAGTGGGGAGATTCAGACTGGATGTGAGGAAGAAATTCTTCCCCCTGAGGGTGGTGAGACACTGGCACAGGTTGCCCAGGGAGGTGGTTGAAGCTCCATCCCTGGAGGTGTTTGCAGCCAGGCTGGATGAGGCTCTGGCCAGCCTCCTGTAGTGTGAGGTGTCCCTGCCCATGGCAGGGAGGTTGGAACTGGCTGAGCCTTGAGGTCCCTTCCAACCCTGACTGATTCTATGGTTCTATGATTCTCTGACCCTGACAGCTGCACCCATGGGATGGGGCATGTCCAGCCATGGCCAGGGGCACACACACAGAGGTCACAGCTGTGTCACAAAGTTAATTCCACCTGTCACATGTTGATCTGGAGCTCAGGAAGTGTCCAGGTCAGCACATTTGCAGCTGCCTAGCACATTGTCTGGGCTAGGGCATGCCTGGGGGCTTGATCCTTCAAGGCAGCATGCTGGAGCCTGTTGGAAGATTCTCTGGCAGCCTAGGAAATTACTGACTTGATTTTTTTCTCCCCTCACCAGCCCAGGCAAGGGGGGTAGAGAACCCTTCCAGCTTAAGCCTGTGTCTCCTAGGAACAAGCTCATTTCCCCTCCAGTTTTCCTAAGAGAAGGCTGAAGGCTCAGCACCATTAGGTGCGCACGGTCACCACCAGGCTGTCAGTGCACAGGGCATAGCACAGGGAGCCTGGCAGAGCAGGGTGCTGCTGCTGTTGCTGCCTGCCAGGAGAGGCTCCAGGAGACAGAATCACAGAGTCACAGAGACATTCAGGTTGGAAAAGAGCCTCAGGGTCACCAAGTCCAGCCCAGAAGCCTACTCCACAAGTGTGGCAGTTTGGGCTGGGTGCCCCCTGCCACTGCTGCATGAGATACACCTCTGGTGTCCTGGGTGCCCACCCAATAGGGGTGGACACAGGAAACGGCGTATTTCTACCCATAAATCCTGTGCCCTATCAATCCATCTGCAAAGTCATTCTCTTCCTCTTTCTTCCCTCTCTGCTCCCATGGGAGATGTCCTCTCTTATTGGGTAATGCCGGGGGAGTATCCTCAAGGCCTCTTAGGCCTGACTAGGCCTAATGCCAGGAGGAGAATGGAGGGGGGGGCAGTCTCAGACCTGGCCAGCCTGAGACTTGCCTAGCAGTGGGAGGGGGAAGAAAGAGCCCTGAGGGATTAGGTAGACCCTCAGGTGGGAGGAAGGGAGGATTGGGAAGCTTTTGGGAATTCTGTGAGGGGGTTCTGTATGCTTTATGATGTTCTTTTCCACTATGCTTTGTAGTTTGTAGTTCTCTGTAGCTTCACCAATTGCTTTTCCATTTAAACTTTCCATCACTCTCCAATCCGTTTGTGTGAGTCTCATTCTTTTGTCCCTCTTGGGGCAAGAGATGTTCTGGCTGGCCTCAAACCAGCACAACAAGGTTCACCCCTAAGCCATAGTCCCAAGCACCACATCCAAACCACCCTGAAACACATCCACAGCTCATCCCTGGGCACATCCCTGGGCTCATCCCTGGGCATACCCTTGGGCTCATCCTTGGGCACATCCCTGGGCTCATCCTTGGGCACATCCCTTAGTACATCCCTGGACACATCCATGGCACTGGTGAAGCCACATTTGGAATACTGGGGTCAGTTTTGGACCCCTCACCCTCCAGAAGGACACTGAGGAGCTGAAGCAGGTCCAGGGAAGGGAAACAAAGCTGGGGAAGGGTCTGGAGAACAGGGCTGGGGAGGAGCAGCTGAGGGAGCTGGGGGTGTTCAGTGTGGAAAAGAGGAGGCTGAGAGGAGACCTCATTGCTCTCTACAGCTCCTGAGAGGAGGCTGCAGCAATAAGGTGGGGGTTTGGCTCTTCCCTCTAGCCTCAGGTGATAGAAAGAGAGGAAACAGTCTGGAATTGTGCCAGGGGAGGTTCAGGTTGGAGAAGAGGAAAAATTTCTTTGCTGCAAGAGTGGTGAGAGACTGGAAAAGGCTGCCCAGGGAGGTGGTGGAGCATGGGCAGCAGGGCCAGAACTTCTCAGGCAGGCCAGATTGTCCTCTGCACCCCTCATGTTCTCTGCCAGAAGGAGCATCCCTGCTCCATCCCCTGCTCTCTGTCAGGAGCATCCTTCCCCCAGCCTTTGCCCCCAGAGGGCCTGTCTGGTGTCCCTGGGGAGCAGCCAGACCCTCCAGCAGGGCCCAGCAGCTGTCTCTGGGCTGTGCTGGCAGGAGCTTGCCTTTGGCAGAGCTGCAGACAGGCTCTGGGGCGGGCTGAGCTCCCTGGCCTCGGGCTGTCAGCAGCTCCCGGGCTGATCTGGGGGCTGGACGCTCCTCTGAGCCAACCTGCTGACAGCAGCAGCAGGAGGTGATGCAAAGCAGGGGTCTGGCCGATCCCTCGGCGCATTCCACAGCACGGTGCCAGTCCGGGCAGGGTCCGCGGCGGTCTCCAGGCAGCAGCCTGTCTGCAGCAGAGCATCGCCGCTGCCTTCCTCCTCTGCTGCCTCTGCTAATTGGCTTTCCCCAGCCCTCTCCTGTCCCTTTCTTCCCCGGTGATCGGCAGGGAACGGAAAGGCGAAGCAGACTGAAGCTGACAAGATTTCTCTTTAACAAAAAAAGAAGAAAAATAAAACAGAGAGGGAGAGAGGGAGGGAGAGAGAGAGAAGGCTTCATCGGCTCCATCAAAGCCTTTTATTAAAGCCACCCGGGGAAAGAGCTGCCCTGTCAGCCAGCTTTCTGAGTGGAGAAAACATGAAAGGAGCCAACAGCCCTAATCAGCTCAAGAAACTTATTGCAATTTTGACCCCAGCCCGGTCCTGCATGGCTCTGAGGTTTCTTTGAAGGTGTTTGCCAGGTTTTATTGATTGTGGGAAATGTCAATGTGTCACATGGCCAATTAACTTGGCACTTCGTGCAATCAATGCCCTAATTGCCTTCTCTTTAGAGAGGCTTATAATTTAATTAACCCCCTCCTCACTTCTCTCTCTCTCTCCTCCCCCTCCCCATTCCCTCCTCCCTTCCTTGTTTTCCCACCTTAGCATGTTTTAACAAACAACTGATGTGGGCTGTGCTCTGTTTGCAGTGGAGATGAAGAAGGGGAGCTTGCTGGTGGAGATGCAACATTCACTCCCAAGGGCCTCCAAAGCTCTCTATCAGCTTCCTGGGAGCAGCAGAGGAGCACCTGCTGAAGGGGCCTCTTTTCCTTGCTCATCCTCCTGCATCTTCTTAGGCACCAGGAGATGAATCCTCTCCAGCAGAAGAAACTAAAACCTAAGAGAGAGACCAAACTTCTCCATCCAGGGAGAGCTGGACAGGCTGAGAGCTGGGTGCAGGCAAACCTCAAGGAGTTCAATAGGGACAAGTGCAGGGTCCTGCACCTGGGGAGGAATAACAGCAGGCAGCAGGACAGGTTAGAGGCTGCCCTGCTGGAAAGCAGCTCCACAGAGAAAGACCTTGGAGTGCTGTTGGACAGCAAGTTCTGCATGGGACAGCAATGTGCCCTTGGGGCCAAGAGAGCCAATGGGATCCTGGAGAGCAGCAAGAAAAGTGTGGCCAGCAGGGCTGGGGAGGTTCTGCTCCCCCTCTGCTCTGCCCTGCTGAGACCACAGCTGCAATCCTGTGTCCAGTTTGGGCTCCCAGTTCCAGAGAGACAGAGACCTGCTGGAGAGAGTCCAACAGAGAGCCAGGAGGATGATTAGGGGACTTGAGCATCTCCCCTGTGAAGAGAGCCTGAGAGCCCTGGGGCTGTTTAGTGTGGAGAAGAGAAGGCTGAGAGGGATCTGATCAATGTCTATCAATAGCTGAAGGGTGGGGGGCAAGGGGAGGGGGCCAGGCTCTTTTCAGTGGTGCACAGTAATAAGACAAAGACCAATGGATACAAACTTGAAGACAGAAGGTTCCACCTCAGCATGAGGAGAAACTTGTTTGGTGTGAGGGTGCTGGAGGCCTGCAGCTGGCTGCCCAGAGAGGTTGTGGAGCCTCCTTCCCTGAAGACATTCTAAGCCTACCTGGATGCATTCCTGTGCAGAGTGTCTTGAGTGACCCTGCTCTGGCAGGGGAGTAGGACTGAATGAGCTCTGGAGGTCCCTTCCAACCTCTAACACTCTGTGATTCTGTGATCCTCTGCATCTTATTGGGCACCAGGAACTGAATCTTCTCCAGCAAGAAAAGAAAACAACCCCACACCTGAGAGACAGAGAGAGAGACACAGAGAGAGACAGGGAGAGAGAGAGAGAGAGAGACCTGACTTGTCCTGGTCTGCAAATGGAGCTGATGAAGGTCAAGTGAGATGGAATAATTGGTGCCACTTTGCTTTCTTCAGCCAACTCAGTGAAGCTTCCTGGAGCTGCTGGCACTTTGAGGTGGTCAGGAGTTTATTTAGGCATTCTTGCTGTGGTTTTTGTTTTATTAGTAGCTAACAAATGAGCCTGGCACAGTTAGCTGGAGTTTAAAATAGCTAACAAATGAGTCTGGCACGATTAGCTGGGGTTTAAAAAGTGGTTAACTGCTCCATCTCAGGGTGTAATTGTTGGTGCTCCATCAGCCTTTCAGCACAGCCACTTCTAATTGGGTCCCACAGGTATCTCTGCTGGCCTCTTCCTGTGTCTTTAGCAATGATCTTGGAAGAAAGAGAGAAAAAAACCAAACCAAAACAAAACAAAGCCCAAAAAATCATTACTGATAAGGTTTGAGAGATGACACTGAGGGATTTGCTGGAGCAGTAAACAATGTCAGGAGCTGGGTGATCAGGGGGTGTTGTTTATATCACTTGGTGAATTGGAGGTGATAAAAAGAGCCCCTTGGTTTAATGCCGCTAAATACCAAGCCATAAAGGTGGGGAAGGAGAAATACAGGTGGTGCTGGCAGGGTGGGGGAGAGGATGGGCTGGGAGCTGTGTCTCCAGGTGGTGCTGAAAATTCATCAGGGTTATGGGCTCGCTGCTGGGCTTAAGACTTGGAGGTGCAAAATGCAGAGGCTGAGACTAGCTTGGAGGTCGACTTCCAGAAACAACCTGCAGGGGAAATGCTGGGAAAAGAAAAGCCACCCTGGAGGGAATTGTTCTGGGGGATTTATTCCCCTCCTTTTTACCCTCTCCCCTTTGGTTTTTATTAGCCCAGATCATTCCAGTGTCATTTGGGAGGTTGGGAGAGGCTGGAAAGCAAAGCCTAGCAGGGAGGCATTCCCTTGCCCTTTGAGGCAGCTGGATTTAAACACAGGCTCAGGGATGCTGAGGGGAAGGCAGTGCAGTGCTGGGGCTGCAGCCTGCAGGGAGCAGACACAGCTCCTACCCCCCTTGGTCTCAGAGCTTGAGGGGAAACCCTCAGGAAAGGGAGGGAGCAAACAACCTTCTGTAGTAGACAGGTAGTCTAAGAGACAGGCTAGTAGCCTACTAGATCGAGGCTGTAGTAGGTAGGTGCAGTCTGCCTGGGCTTCAGCAAAGCCTTTGCCACTGCCTGCCACAAGAAGTTCCTGGCAAAGCTGGCAGCTCATGGCTTGGACAGATTCACTCTGAAATGGGTCAAGAAGTGGCTGGAGGGCTGGGCCCAGAGAGTGGTGGTGAATGGTGCCACTGCCAGCTGGCAGCCAGGCACTGGTGGTGTCCCCCAGGGAGCAGTGCTGGGCCCCATCCTGGTCAATATCTTTATTGATGATCTGGACCAGGGGATTGAGTCCATCATCAGGAAGTTTGCAGATGACACCAAGTTAGGAGCAGGAGTTGATCTGTTGGAGGGTAGGAGAGCCCTGCAGAGGGACCTGGCCAGGCTGGCTGGGTGGGCAGAGGCCAATGGGATGAGATTGAACAAGGCTCAGGGCAGGGTTCTGCACTTTGGCCACAACAACCCCAAGCAGCACTACAGGCTGGGGACAGAGTGGCTGGAGAGCAGCCAGGCAGAAAGGGACCTGGGGGTGCTGGGGGACAGGAGGCTGAACAGGAGCCAGCAGTGTGCCCAGGTGGCCAAGAAGGCCAATGGCATCCTGGCCTGCATCAGCAATAGTGTGGCCAGCAGGAGCAGGGAAGTCATTCTGCCCTGGACTCAGCTCTGCTCAGGCCACACCTTGAGTGCTGTGTCCAGTTCTGGGCTCCTCAGTTTAAGAAGGACATTGAGATGCTGGAATGTGTCCAGAGAAGGGCAACAAGGCTGGGGAGGGGTCTGGAGCACAGCCCTGTGAGGAGAGGCTGAGGGAGCTGGGGGTGTTCAGCCTGGAGAAGAGGAGGCTCAGGGCAGACCTCATTGCTGTCTCCAACTCCCTGAAGGGAGGTTGTAGCCAGGTGGGGGTTGGTCTCTTCTCCCAGGCAAGCAGCAGCAGAACAAGAGGACACAGTCTCAAGCTGTGCCAGGGGAGGTACAGGCTGGATGTGAGGAAGAAATTCTTCACTGAGAGAGAGATTTGCCATTGGAATGTGCTGCCCAGGGAGGTGGTGGAGTCACCATCCCTGGAGGTGTTCAAGACAAGCCTGGATGAGGCACTTGGTGCCATGGTCTGGTTGATTGGATAGGGCTGGGTGCTAGGTTGGACTGGATGATCTTGGAGGTCTCTTCCAACCTGGCTGATTCTGTGATTCTGTGATTCTGTCAGCCATGGACCCCTCGAGAGAGGAGCTACAGGGAAACCAACATCATCTTTTTAGGAAGAAGTTCTTCCCCATGAGGGTGGTGAGAGACTGGCACAGGTTGTCCAGGGAGGTGATGGAAGCCTCATCCCTGGAGGTTTTTGCAGCCAGGCTGGATGTGGCTGTGAGCAACCTGCTGTAGTGTGAGGTGTCCCTGCCCATGGCAGGGGGGTTGGAACTGGCTGAGCCTTGTGGTCCCTTCCAACCCTGAGAATTCCATGGATCTGTGATTCTCTCAGGCCCCAGACTCACTCAGATACTTAACCAAGTGAATCTGAGCCAGCAGGAGCTGCTGCATTCCAGCTGCTGCTGCAGACCCTCAGCCAGTGGACCCTTTGCAGCCTTTCTGGCTCAGGCTGGGTGTGTCCTTGGCCCAGCTCAGGCTCTCACCCTCCAGGCAGTGGCTTATGTGTGACCCCTGATGCCCAAGAGCCTGCTGGACGTTGGTTCCCCTCTTCACCTCCCACCTCGTGCTGGGAGCTTTCTGGGCTGCCTGCTTTGTCTTGTGTGTGCCTCAGCCCCATCACTGGAGGCTTCTTCTATCATAGGCAGGAAGCCTTGGGTAAGGTTTCTCCTGGCACTGTGTTGCTCTGGCTTCACAGAATCATCACAGAACCAACCAGGTTGGAAGAGACCTCCGAGATCCTCGAGTCCAACTGATCACCCAACCCTGCCTAACCAACTGGACCATGGCACTAAGTGCCTCATCCAGGCTCTTCTTAAACACCTCCAGGGATGTCACAGAATCAGCCAGGTTGGAAAAGACCTCAGAGATCATCAAGTCCAACCTATTACCTAATACCTAACACCTCCTGACAAGTAAGCCATGGCTCCAAGTGCCACATCCAGTCTTTTTTTGCACACCTCCAGGGACAGTGACTCCATCACCTCCCTGGACAGCAGATTCCAGTCTCTTTCTGTGAAGAACTTCTTCCTAAGCTCAAGCCTAAACTTTCCCCTGCACAGCTTGAGACTATGTCCTCTTGTTCTGCTGCTGCTTGCCTGGGAGAAGAGCCCAACCCCTACCTGGCTACAACCTCCCTTCAGGGAGTTGTAGACAGCAATGAGGTCTCTCAAGTGGCCAAGGATCCCAGAAGTGCACTGTAGGCACCACAACTGCTGCCTTTCCAAAGCCACCAACCCACCTCAGCAGGTTTGTGTCTTCAGCAACTGTGCTTGGCAGCCTGGAGCCCTTTCACCCCCTCCTTGGAGGCCCTCAGCTCAGGAAGCATTTACCTAGCAAGCACCCAGGGCTGCTGCAGGCACCTACCCCAGCTGCTGGCAGGGGAGCTGCTGCCTGGCTTTCTGCAGGCACCAAATGATGAGTGTGTGGCCCAGGAGCCAGTGAAGCTTCATCTGGGGACACCCTCTGGGGTCTTATGCAGATTGTCAGGGTTTCTGTACCCACCATGAAGCAGAACAGAAGACATGGAGGGGGTTGCTGTGACCTGCTGGGGGTAGGATGCTCTCTGCACTCTGGGGGCATCATCATGCCCATGGACTTTTCCATGTTGGGTGACATGCTAACCAGCCAGTGCTGTAGAGAGAGCCACCAGGCTTCTCACAGCGCTGTGCCAGGCTGGGTGCTGCTCAGCTTGGCTCAGGTGGCTGAGAAGGCCACCAGCATACTGGCCTGGATCAGCAATGGTGTGACCAGCAGGAGCAGAGAAGTGACCACTGAGCACTGCTGAGGCTGCACCTGGAAGATGGAGTTCAGCTCTGGGCCTCTCACTCCCGGAAGGACACTGAGGAGCTGGAGCAGGTCTAGAGAAGGGCAACAGAGCTGGGGAAGGGTCTGGAGAAGAGGGCTGGGGAGGAGCAGCTGAGGAGCTGGGGGTGTTCAGTGTGGAGAAGAGGAGGCTGAGAGGAGACCTCATTGCTCTCTACAGCTCCTGAGAGGAGGCTGGACCCAGGTGGGGGTTGGGCTCTGCTCCCTAGTCTCAGGTGCTAGAAGGAGAGGAAATGGCCTGGAATTGTGCCAGGGGAGGTTCAGGTTGGAGAGGAGGAAAAAAATTCTTTGCTGCAAGAGTGGTGAGGGACTGGAAGAGGCTGTCCAGGGAGGTGGTGGAGTCCTCATGCCTGGTGGTGTTCAAGCAAGGTGTGGCCATGGCACTTAGGGCCATGGTGTTGGGTTGCTGGTTGGATTGGGTGATCCTGGAGTGCTTTTCCAACACACACTTCTGTGATCCTGCTTTGTGCTGGTGGCTTGCTCTGAGCCATGGCAAGGACGATCTGCTTAGTGAAGTGCCCTCAGACAGCCCTGCTATGAAGCACTCCCCAGCTGGCACCATGAGCCCAGGCAGTGGCTCCTCCTCACCACAGCTGAGCACAGCCCAGCAGACACAGAGGGGTGGGCTGTGATTGCCATTGTTTGCTTGCAGCTCCCTCCAAGCAGGTCCCCTGGAGGGACACCAGCAAGGGTAGAGTGGCTGCAACATCCTGATGAGAGCTATGGCTCCAGGGACCTTTGTGAGTTTGCTGCTGGCCAAGGGAGCACTCATGAGCTGGTTCCCACTGGCACTTGTGTGCAGAGGAGGGAGCTGGAGAGGGTGGGGTGGTGTCATCTGGGCAAGGCATGGGGGAAGCAGCTGCAGGATGTGGCTGGAGAGGGTGAGCAGGGGTGGAAGGCAGGAGCAGAGCAGGTGGCAGGCAGCTGATGCTGATGCATCCCTCCCTGGGCTTCCCCTGGTCTAACTGGGCCATGGACAAATGGCTCCTGGAGTAAAGCTTTTGTCAGCAAGCCACTGCCTGCAGCGACCCGCCCAAAGCACCTCCAGTTTCTGCCTGCCTGCCTGCTCTGTCTCAAACTGTAGCAATGATCTTGCTGGTCCCTTGAGTGGTGTCTCAGGAGAGATTTCAGCAGGCTGCCAGAGGCAGAGCTGTTAAAGCCTTCCCTCAGTCTCCACACTGCAGAGCTGCAGCTGAGCAGAGAACCCAGGGAGCATCCAAAGGACCTGCTGCTGCCTGGCCTTCTGCTTTCACATCACCACCAATGGGGCTCAAAGGCTTGTCTGAGCTCAGGCAGCTTCTTGAGGCCCAGTCTGGCTCGTTTCCTAGGCAGGGGAGGTCTCATGGTGGTCCCTTGCCCACACCTAAGCCCTGACCTGCAGTAAGCCCTGCTGGGCAGTGCCAGATGAAGGCACATCACAGGAAAGGTGTCAGAAGGAGACCTTCTCTGCTGCTCCCCACCAAACCCTGTGCCCATCTCTACTCTTCCACATGGGTGGTGGCTGGGCAACCCCAAGATCCAGAGGTGTTTCAGCTGTGCCTGTGAGGCAGTGCCAAGAGGAGCTCCTGAGTGTAGTCCAGTGCCAGCAGATCCTGTGCTGCTCAGGGCTCAGAGGGACCAAGAAGCTCTGGAGAACACTGAGGGGATGAGACTGACAGGAGGGAGGCAACATCCAGCCAGGAGGAGAAGGCTTTGCCAGGGTGCAGAGATCTGATGTGGCCTCTTCACACAGAGCAGAGCTTCCTGAATGGCAGTGGGTGGGGGTGAAGGCTGAAGTGACCTTTCTGAGGCAGAGAGGGTGAAGGAGCTGTGGAAACCTCTTTCCTGTGGTGCTTTGTGTGGGTTTGGGGATGGTCAGCAGTGGGACATCCTCACTGGCATCCATCTGCTCTACCCTGCTGAGACCACAGCTGCAATCCTGTGTCCAGTTTGGGGCTCCCCAGTTGAAGAGAGACAGAGACCTGCTGGAGAGAATCCAACAGAGAGCCAGGAGGATGCTTAGGGGACTTGAGCATCTCCCCTGTGAAGAGAGCCTGAGAGCCCTGGGGCTGTTTAGTGTGGAGAAGAGAAGGCTGAGAGGGATCTGATCAATGTCTATCAATAGCTGAGGGGTGGGTGTCAGGATGAAGGGGCCAGGCTCTGGGTGGTGCCCAGTGACAGGATAAGGACCAACAGGGAGAAGCTGGAACCAGGAAGTTCCACCTGAACATGAGGAGAAACTTGTTTGGTGTGCAGGTGCTGGAGGCCTGGAGCAGGCTGCCCAGAGAGGTTGTGGAGTCTCCTTCTGTGGAGCCTTTCCAAGCCTACCTGGCTGTGCTCCTCTGTGCCCTGCTCTGGCAGGGGGCTTGGCCTGGCTGATCTCTGGAGGTCCCTTCCAACCCCTACCATTGTCTGATTCTGTGATTTTAGTTCCTGAATCTGCAAATGCATGGACTGGGAGCTGCATTTGTTGAGTGCAGATGCATGAATGATGCTTCTATCTGGTCCCTAGCACAGAATCATAGACCCACAGAACTGTCCAGGTTGGAAGAGACTTTTGAGGTCATCAAATCCCACCACTCACCTAGAGCTCACAATCCAACCACTGCTGCTGAGCTACCACCACTGAACCACATCCCTCAGCACCACAGCCATGCATATCCAGTGGCTGAAGGGGCTCCAGGAGAGCTGGGGAGGGACTTTGGACAAGGGCTGGAGTGACAGGATAAGGGACAATGGATTGGAGCTTGAGGAGGGCAGATTGAGACTGGAGATGAGGAAGAAATTCTTTGTAGTGAGGGTGGTGAGACACTGGCACAGGTTGCCCAGGGAGGTTGTGAATGCAGACTGGCTGATCTCTGGAGGTCCCTTCCAACCCTCACCATGCTGGGATTCTGTGATTCTCTGACAATGAACTTTGCTGCCCAGGCCTCCCCTTCCTTCCTTTTCCTCAAGAGCTGGGTTTTTCTTGGAAGACAGCAGCTCTGGTCTCTAAGGAAGATCAGCCCTGAAGCCTACTGGAGAGTCAGCACACATCACACCCTCCTTGCTGTGACTCATCGTCCCCTGCCCACCTGGGGGCTGCTGGAAAGGCTTCTCAAGAAGGTCTGAGGCTGCCTTGCAGGAGCCCAAGTTAACTCTGCAGTGCTTGAGTGTGAGGGGAAGCCTTCCTCTGGCCATCTGGAGGGAGAGAGGCAGCCCCACCACGCTTCTCCTGCTTCCTGCAGAGGAAGAGAAGTCAGAGCTAAAGGAGGTTGTCAGCCAAGGTGAGGGGCCCTGTGGCTTCCTCCTGGCTGCGTGTCTGCTCTCTGGCTGCCCAGGGGGGAGGGAGCTGTGCTTACTCATTGCAAGGTGGCCCTGGCACTGTGCTGGTGGAAGGGGCTCAGTGCTACAGCAGGAGGGCACAGAGGAGAGCAGGGCTGGCACTGAGCCTGCCTCTTGGAGCACCCAAAATGGTTCCTTCTGCCAGTTTGTTAGGCTGAGAGAAGCATGATGTGCTCCTGGTGGGACAATTTGGGCCTCCAGGAGGGAGGACAAGTGTGTGCCTGCAGCAAGGTCTGTCCCCTGTCACTGTCCCTCCTCTAAGTCACCCTCTTTCTGTTCACAGAATCCTGAATCTCACTATGCTGGGGTTGGAAGGGACCCCTGGAGGTCCTCCACTCCAACCCCCACAGCAGCTTGCCCAGGAGCACAATGGCCAGGGGGGGTTGGAAGCTCTCCAGACAAGGAGACTCCACAACCTCTCTGGGCAGCCTGCTCCAGGCCTCCACCACCCTCACACCAAACAAGTTTATCTTCTTCAGGTTGAACCTCCTGGGTTGCAGCTTGTGCCCTCTGCCCCTTGTCCTATCCCTGGGTGCCGCAGAGAAGAATCTGGCCCCATCCTCTTGCCCCCCCACCCTTTAGATATTGCTCAGCATTGGGCAGACTCTTTTTGCCAATCACTACAGGCTGAAGGGTTTTGATAACTTTGAGGAAAAAAGGGATGAAGGAGATCCCAAGAAATAAAAGAGTGGACAGAGCCCTGGGGTGAAGAGGAGTCATTAGTTTTGGTCCTCTTGATCTGTGAGGATGTTGCTGATGCCCAGGAGCTCCTCAGCCCTGTGTAGGCCTGCAGGTGATCACAGCATGGGATCCCTTTATGGAGCTGGACTAAATGATCTCCAGAGGCTCCTTCCAGCTCCTACCATGCTTTGACTTTGAAGACCCCCTCTGGAGCTGCTCCTCTCCAGGTTCAGCAGCCCCAGGGCTCTCAGCCTTGCCTCTTCACAGAGAGGCTCCAAGTCCCAGCATATTCAAGCACACAGAACAGAAGGCAAGAATCATGGCTATGGGAAAGGGCTGCTGGGTGTGGAGTAGCCATGGAAAGGAGTAGGAGTAGGGGAGGCCGACAGAGCTGGGGCTTGGAGCTTGGAGCAGAACAGCCTGAGGGCTGCCCTCAGTGCTGGTGGGAAAGATGTGCAGGGCTGGAGCCAGGCTCTGCTCAGGGATGGCCAAGGACAGACCAAGGGGCAGTGAGGACAAGATGGAGCAGAGGAGGTACCATGGGAACAGAAGGGAAAACTTTGTCCCTGTGAGGGTGCTGGAGGCCTGGAGCAGGTGCCCAGAGAGGTTGTGGAGTCTCCTTCTGTGGAGGATTTCCAGCCCCTCCTGGCTGTGTTCCTGTGTGCCTTGCTCCAGCAGGGGGCTTGGGCTGGAGGATCCTTTGAGGTCCCTTCCAACCCCTAAGGTTCTGTGACTCTGTGATGTGAGAAACACTGCAGGTTCAGCAGCCAGGGCAGAAGTGACCTCATCTGTGCTTATAAAGGGTAAAGGGTGAGAGCCAAGAGGCTGGAGCCAGGCTCTGCTGGGTGATGCCTAATGCCAGCACAAGGGACAGTGGGGGGAAGCTGAGGCATAGGAAGTTCCATGGAAACAGGAGGAAGAATTCTTTCCCTGTGAGGGTGACAGAACACTGGAACAGGCTGCCCAGGGGGGTTGTGGAGTCTCCCTCTCTGGAGATACTCAAGACCCTCTTGGGTGAGTTCCTGTGTGACCTGTTCTAGGTGACCCTGCTCTGGCAGGAGGGTTGGACTGAGTCCACCATTAGTAAGTTTGCAGATGACACCAAGTTGGGGGCAGGAGTTGATCTGTTGGAGGGTAGTAGGGTCCTGCAGAGGGACCTTGACAGGCTGGGCAGATGGGCAGAGTCCAACAGGATGGCATTCAACAAGTCCAAGTGCCAGGTGCTGCACTTTGGCCACAACAACCCCATGCATAGCTCCAGGCTGGGGACAGAGCGGCTGGAGAGCAGCCAGGCAGAAAGGGACCTGGGGGTGCTGGGGGACAGGAGGCTGAACAGGAGCCAGCAGTGTGCCCAGGTGGCCAAGAAGGCCAATGGCATCCTGGCGTGCATCAGCAATAGTGTGGCCAGCAGGAGCAGGGAAGTCATTCTGCCCTGGACTCAGCTCTGCTCAGGCCACACCTTGAGTGCTGTGTCCAGTTCTGGGCTCCTCAGTTTAAGAAGGACATTGAGATGCTGGAATGTGTCCAGAGAAGGGCAACAAAGCTGGGGAGGGGTCTGGAGCACAGCCCTGTGAGGAGAGGCTGAGGGAGCTGGGGGTGTTCAGCCTGGAGAAGAGGAGGCTCAGGGGAGACCTCATTGCTGTCTCCAACTCCCTGAAGGGAGGCTGTAGCCAGGTGGGGGTTGGGCTCTTCTCCCAGGCAAGCAGCAGCAGAACAAGAGGACACAGTCTCAAGCTGTGCCAGGGGAAGTTTAGGCTGGCTGTGAGGAGAAAGTTCTTCCCAGAGAGAGATTTGCCATTGGAATGTGCTGCCCAGGGAGGTGGTGGAGTCACCATCCCTGGAGGTGTTCAAGAGAAGCCTGGATGAGGCACTTGGTGCCATGGTCTGGTTGGTTGGATAGGGCTGGGTGATAGGTTGGACTGGATGTTCTTGGAGGTCTCTTCCAACCTGGTAGATGATTCTATGATTCTTTGGCTTCCCCTCCTTGGACTACAGCCCCCTGCCCATGCTGGAGGGATGGCATTTGCAGGGATCCTCCCCCAGCAGGGAACTGCTCAGCCCAGCACAGGAGCACAGAAGCACTGCTTGGATCCACTGCACCAGTCTGACAAGCTGGGCACTGCTGAACGGCAAAGCTTTGCTGGGCAGCCATTTTTTGACCTCTAACTGCTTTATTCTTTTGACCCCCTCACAACAACCACACAAAAACCCCTGCCATGGGAATGTGAGGGCTGGGCTCGTTGCTGAGCAGGCTGTGAGCTGTGCCAGAGGGGCTGCAGACTAAGGAAACGCCGAGCGCCGAGGGCTGCAGCGAGCTTGGGCACAGCAGATGCTGGGTTTGGGATAGAAATAAACACAATCCTATGAGCTCATCTTCTCCTGACACATCCCTGAAACCCTCCTCCTCCTCTTCCTCCTCCTCCTCCTCCTGCAAAGAGCTTCAAACTTCTCAGATAACTTCCTGAGCTGAAGGCTGATCTCATGCAGCGCCAGCAATGAGCTGCTGAAGGGCCTCAAACACAAGTCCTGTGAGGAGCAGCTTGAGTGCACCTGGGGTGGTTCAGTCTGCAGAAGAGGAGGCTGAAGGGAGACCTCATCACCCTCTCCACCCCCCTCACAGGAGGCTGGAGCCAGCTGGGGGTTGGTCTCTTCTGACATGCACCAAGTGACAGCACAAGAGGAAGGCACCTCAAGTTGTGCCAGGGAAAGCTCACGTTGGGGATTAGGAAGAATTCCTTCCCAGCAAGGGTTCTCAGGCTCTGTCCCAGGCTGCCCAGGGAGGTGGTGGAGTGCCCATCCCTGGAGGTGTTTCCAAGCTGTGTGGATGTGGTGCTGAGGGACTTGGGTTAGTGGCAGTGGCTCAGCAGCAGGGCTGGGACTGGGAGCTCTGGGGGGCAGTGCTTGGACTTGGTGAGCTCCAAGGTCTCTCCCAACCTCAGCAGTTCCATGGTTCTGTGATTCTACCTCCTTGTCCTCCACCATCTGCATCAGTGGCCAGCCCTAGTCAGGGCAGGATTTGCTTTCAAACCCAAACTGATTCTCGCTGTCAAGCTCAGGAGGTGGAAAAGAGCTGAGCTCTTGATGCTTGCTGAGGAAGTTCTGCCAGTATCCAGGCTGGCCAAGGAAATCCACTCCCCTGCCTCTCTGCACTCTCTTGGTGCAAATCTGCACATTTTTGGAATTTTAGGGTCAGAACTCTCAATCCTGGTCATCAGGGAACCTTTGGTCTTGTATTTCCTGAAGGAAGAAAAGTCCAAACAGCCTTGGGATCAAAATATCATCACAGAATCCCAGAATCCCAACATGATGGGGATGGAAGGGACCTCTGGAGTTCATTCACTCCAACCCCCCCTGCTCCAGCAGGGCACCCACAGCAGCTTGCCCAGCACCACAATGCCCAGGTGGGCTTGGAAAGGCTCCAGAGAAGGAGACTCCACAACCTCTCTGGGCAGCCTGCTCCAGGCCTCCAGCACCCTCACACCAAACAACTTTCTCCTCCTCTTCACATCGAACCTCCTGGCTTCCAGTTTGTGTCCATTGCTCCTTGGCCTGTCCCTGGGCACCACTGAGCAGAGTCTGGCCCCAGCCTCTTGCCCCCCACAGCTCCTTTATCTCCTGCTGAGCATTGCTCAGCTCCCCTCTGGGGCTGCTCTTCTCCAGGCTCTCACCCCCAGGGCTCTCAGCCTTTGCTTCTCACAGAGATGCTCCAATCTCCTCAGCAGCTTTGTAGCCTCCCCTGGACTCTCTCCAGCTTTCCCTGTCTCTATTGAAGTGGGGAGCACAGAACTGGCTCCAGTATTCCAGCTGTGTCCTCACCAGGACAAGGTAGAGAAGCAGGAGAACCTCCCTTAACCTGCTGGCCACACTCTTGTGTGTACTCTTGTGTACCCCAGGAGACCATTGTCCACCTTCCTGCAGGAAACACTGCAACAGGTTGTGGCTGTCCCCTCCCTGGAGGTGTTCATGGCCAGGTTGGATGAGGCCTTGAGCATCCTGGGCTGGTGAGAGATGTCCCTGCCCATGGCAGGGGGGTTGGAACTGGATGATCACTGAGGTCCCTTCCAACCCAACCCATTCCATGAATTCTATTCTGTAAGGTGCAGGAGGAGGAGGAGGGGGTCACAGCCTCTCCTTTTGCTTCATTTATCTGGGAGAAAGTCAAGAATGATTTGATCATTATCTGCTGCTCAGGGAGCAGAAATCCAGTAGTCCAGAGCTCTTCAAACCAGCAAAGATCTAAGGAGACACAAAGAAAAGCCACACAGAAGCCAACAAGAGGGCAGAGGAGTCTCAACACAGGGACCTGGAGCTAATTTCCCCACGACTTGGCAGGGGGAGGGATTCAGCAGCACTGTAAAATCTAAAGTCAAGCATTCTGCCAAGAGGGAGAGGCAGGAGGCAAGGAGCAGTCTGAGGAGAGCCACTTGAAGAGTTCAGCTGTGAATGGTGATGTAGCACAGGGAGAAAAGCTGCAAGCTGCTGAGACAGGGCTGTCCACTTCACAGCTTCACAGAATGTTAGAGGCTGGAAGGGACCTCCAGAGATCATCCATCAGAGAATCACAGAATCAACCAGGATGGAAAAGACCTCAGGGATCATCCAGTCCAACCTAGCACCCAGCACCTCCTGACAACTAAGCCATGGCTCCAAGTGCCACATCCAATCCTTTTTTGAACACCTCCAGAGTGGAGCAGAGAGGGAGAATCACCTCCCTGGCCCTGCTGGCCACACTTCTGCTGCTGCAGCCCAGTGCATCAGCCCAGGGCACACTGCTGCCTCATGTTGAGCTTCTCATCCACCAGCACTGAAACCTTGATCTTGGAAAGATCAGGATCTTAGAAAGAAGTTCTTCATCCCATTGGAATGGGCTGCCCAGGGAAGCTGCTGGGGTCCCTGGAAGTGTTTAAGAAGAGCCTGGATGTGCCCTGGTCCAGTTGATTAGGTAGGGTTGGCTGATCAGTTGGACTTGGTGATCTTGGAGGTCCCTTCCAATCTGGATGCTGGTCTTTGGGTCTCCTTGAGCCACACCTGGCATGAGTCTCTCCTAGGAGCTCGGGGTGCCTGGCACATAGGTTTCTCAGAACCCCCTGAGCTGTGCTGTTTCTTCTCCTTTCTCACATGGTTTGCCTCTAGGAGGCAGGCACAGGAAGGTTCTCCTCCCAGCAGGTGAGCTGGTGGCCCATGGGTGCTTGCAGGGCCTCGAAGGCATCTCAGCAGGTGGTTGCATGCCCAGCTAGTGGCCACTTGCCAGCACTGCCAGCTTGCTGATTTACAGAAGCACTCCTGGGAGAGCAGAGCCTAATCAACAAATCAATGGAGATGTGAGAGGAACCACTCCTCCAGCAGCTCCACGCTGGTGGGTAGAGGGGAGGACCTCATCTAGCCAAGGTTGGGCCCAATCCAGGGCTGCTTCTGTGGGAGACCCCAGGAGCAGGGATGCACAGAGGGACTCTCCTGCATCAATCACTGCTTTCAAGCCCAAGGAAGCCCCAGCATGCAGGGGAGAGAAAAAACATCAAAAGGACACTTTGACAACCTAGTTAACATTTTATGTATCTGGTGTAAAATAGTCAAAAGGAGGAGTTTAAAATATTAATCTCCTGGGAAGGGAGCTGGGTGGATAAAAGTCTCCCAGTCTGCAGGGAGATGGGGAGGGGATGGAGGCTGATGTGTGGCTGCTTTGAATGCTGAAGGAGACTCTCACCTCACCAGAGACCCTGCAGGGACTTGCTAGTCCAAGGGGCCTTAAGAAGGGACACACTCTGGAGAAGGGAAGGCTCAGGGAGGCCTTAGGGCATCCTTCCAGTACCTGAAGGGGGCTACAAGAAAGCTGCAGAGGGACTGTTCCCAAAAGCCTGCAGGGACAGCACCAGGGGCAATGGTTTGAAATGAGAGCAGAGCAAATTTAGCCTGGATGTGAGGAACAAGTTCTGCACCAGGAGGGTGCTGGAACACTGCAACAGGTTGCCCAGGGAGGTGGTTGAGGTCCCATCCCTGGAGATATTCAAGGTGAGGCTCAAGAAACAACCTGCTCAAGTGGAGGATGTCCCTGCTAGCTGCAGAGGGGATGGACTGGATGAGCTTTGGAGGTCCCTTCCAACCCAGACCATTCTGTGGTTCTACTACCATGTGTGAGAGCACCTGGGGAGCCCTGAGGGTAAGGGGAGCTGGGAAAGGACCCCCCCAGGCTCCTCTTGCCACAGGCAGCAGTGCCACCTCCCAGGAGGAAAGCAGAGGCATGGGTGGTACTCCTGCCACAGTGTCAGCACCCAGAGCCCTGCTGTGAAGTGCAGCTCTCAGGGGATGGTTTTAAGACTCTGGCCTTGGAGAGGTTTGAGCTCACTGCCACAGCACCACTCAAAGGGTTGGTTGGTTTGGTTTTATTCTGAGTATTCAGGTCCCAGTGGTCTGAGTTTTAATATTTGGGCCAGAGAGGGAGATGCCCAGAGACTGGAGGTGCTGCTCACCACGAGAGCAGAGCTGAGAGCAGGAGCCTTCATCTCTACTCCTCCACTCCACAGCCTGAATGCCTTGCTGAGGCACTGAGAAGTGGAGAATGGCATTGAGTGCACCCTCAGCAGGTTTGCTGCTGACACCAAGCTGTGTGGTGCAGCAGACAGGCTGGAGGGAAGGGATCCATCCAGAGGGACCTGGACAGGCTGCAGAGGTGAGCCCAGGACAACCTCAGGAGCTTCAACAAGACCAAGGGCAAGGTCCTGCAGCTGGCTCAGGGCAATGCCAAGCACAACTGCAGGCTGGGCAGGGCCTGGCTGGAGAGCAGCCCTGAGGAGAGGGACTTGGGGGTGCTGGGGGAGGAGAAGCTCAACAGGAGCCAGCAGTGAGCACTTGCAGCCCAGAGAGCCAAGCAGAGCCTGGGCTGCAGCAGGAGAAGTGTGGCCAGCAGGGCCAGGGAGGGGATTCTCCCCCTCTGCTCAGCTCTGCTGAGACCACACCTGGAGTACTGCATCCAGTTCTGGAGCCTCTGTTCCAAGAGGGATCTGGAGGTGCTGGAAGGTGTCCAGAGAAGGGCCATGAGGATGAGCAGAGGGCTGGAGCTGCTCTCCTGTGAGGACAGACTGAGAGAGTTGGGGCTGTTCAGTCTGGAGAGGAGAAGGCTCTGAGGAGACCTTCTTGTGGCCTTGCAGGATCTGAAGGGGGCTCCAAGAAAGCTGGGGAGGGACTTCTGAGGGTGTCAGGGAGTGACAGGAGCAGGGGAATGGAAGAAAGCTGGAAGTGGGGAGATTCAGACTGGATGTGAGGAAGAAGTTCTTCCCCATGAGAGTGGTGAGAGCCTGGAATGGGTTGTCCAGGGAGGTGGTTGAGGCTCCATCCCTGGAGGTGTTTGCAGCCAGGCTGGATGAGGCTCTGGCCAGCCTGATCTAGTGTGAGGTGTCCCTGCCCATGGCAGGGGGGTTTGAACTGGCTGAGCCTTGAGGTCCCTTCCAACCCTGATGATTCTATGATTCTATGATTCTAAGATGCCCTCTGGGGCTGCTCTTCTCCAGGCTCCACAGCCCCAGGGCGCTCAGCCTTTGATCCTCACAGAGATGCTCCAGACCTCTCAGCAGCTTCCCAGCTTCCCCTGGACTCTTTCCAGCGGTTCCTTGCCTCTCTTGAACTGGGGAGACCAGAACTGGGCCCAGTTCTCCAGCTGGGCAGAGTAGAGTGGGAGGAGAACCTCTCTTGACCTCCTGGTCACACTCTTCTGAATGCCTCCTGGGTCGCCTTTGGCTTTCTTGGCCAGGAGGCACATTGCTGGCTCACAGTGACCTTGCTGTCCCCCAGCACATCTCCATGGAGTTGCTTTCCAGTGCCTCAGCCTGTCCTGTTCCAGGGGGGTGTTCTTGCCCAGGTGCCCCTAGGGACTTTCCCCTTGTCCTGGTTGGACCTGATGAGGTTCCCCTCCAACCCAGCTCTCCAGCCTGTGCAGTTGGCAGCACAACCTGAGGGGCTTGGCAGCTGCTCCTCCAGCTTGGTAACCATCAGCAGACTGGCTGAGGGCTGCACTCTGGCCCTTCATGGAGGGGACTGAGGCCAGTGCAGCCTTTTCTCTGGGTGGAGATGGGGCTTGCAGAGAGCAGCTCCAAACCACTTCTGAGCTGGGGAAAGGCCTCCAGATGCAGCACTGGGCAGGAGGCTCCACATCCTCTGCCTCTGTGCTGCAGCTCAAGGAGCTGAAAGAAGCCTGAACGCAGGGCCCTGCTCAGCAGGTTCTGGAGGTGGGGGAGAGCTGCTAATGAGCCTTTTCATCTCTCCTCCATCTGATCTCATTCCATTCAGCCACTTTGATTTCCCTTCCTGTGCAGAAGTCAAGGCATGTGCTAAATAATCCTCTTGGACTGACTGCTCCTCTGGGGGTGGGGAGCTCTTTTTTTTAGGGAGGGGTGGGAAAAAAAAGCTGGGCAGAGGCACCTGGAAGCTGGCTCTAAACTGGGGGTGCTGTGGCTGCAGGCACTGCATCAGGCACAGCCCAGTGCTGGGCTTCAAGCTGGGAGGAGGGAAGGGTTGAGGACAGGTGTGGAAAACCTCCCCAACAGGGCAGCTTAAGGACTTTTTGCCCTCTTCATCTTTCAGAGAGGAGCCTGGGATGCAGCTTAGGCTGTGCTTTAAGACCCTGGATGGGCTGGAAGGTTTGTACCACTGCAGAGCTCTTTGAGTCTTTCGGACTAAGGCTGCCATTGGCCTTCTGGGCTGCCAGTGCCCATTGCTCGCTCCTGTCCAGCTTCTCCCCCTCCAGCACCCCCAAGTCCTTCCCTGCAGGGCTCCTTTCAATCTTATCACCCACCCAAGCCTGGATGGATATTGAGGAATGCCCTAAGCCAGGTGCAGGACCTTGCACTTGGCCTTTTGAACCTCATGAGGTTCTCCTCAGCCCAGCTCTACAGCCTGCCCAGGTCCCTCTGGGAATTAGCAGAAGGTGAGCACAAGGTCCCCCTGCAGGGTGCTCTGACCATCTCTTATCTTTCTCCCACTGCTCTCAGATCTGTTTACACTCACAGCAGCCTCATCACCCATGCCCCAGCACAGTTTCTGCTCTTCACCCTAGAGCCTTCACCAGAAGTTGGTGAAGTTGGATTGAGCAGAGCAGAGGAGCCATGCAGGGCAGCAAATGCACAGAAGGCCTCTTGGCAAAGATCAGAGGAGTTCAGGAGCTTTTGGGAGGGTTTGGTGACATCCTGACAGGTCTTCTGAGGGTCCTGGGTCTCCTGTGCTAATGAGCTGTGTCTGAACAAGCTCTGGGGTTAAAGCAGCTCTGGAGTGGGTCTTAGAAGGCTGACTCCAGAGACTGCCAGGTTGCCCAAGGAGGTCATTGGATGTCCCCTCCCTGGAGGCTTAAAGGCTTTGAGCAACCTGGTCTGGTGGGAGGTGTCCCTGCACAGCACAGACCTGGTGGAGTGGGGCCAGAGGAGGCCACAGCAATGCTGGGAGGGCTGGAAGGGTTCTGCTGTGAGGCCAGGCTGAGAGAGTTGGGCTTGTTCATCCTGGAGAGGAGAAGGCTCCAGGGAGACCTTCTGGTGGCCTTTCAGTGCTTAAAAAGGTCAAGAAGAAAGATGGGGACAGAGTTTTAATCAGGTCCTGCTGTGCCAGGCCAAAGGCTGATGGTTTGAATTCAAAGAGGGAGATTCAGAGTGGAGAGCAAGGAGAAATGTTTGACACTGAGGGTGGGGGAGCCTGTCCCAGGTTGCCCAGAGAGGTGGGAGATGTCCCATGCCTGGAACCATTGCAGGTGTGGTTGTCTGGGGCTCTGAGTAACCTGCTAGAAGTTGGGGATGTCCCTGCTGAGTGCAGGGGAGGTTGGACTGGATGACTTTTAAACATCCCTTCCAACCCAGATCTTTCTGTGATATCCTTTCCACATTTTTCCTTCCGTCTGTGGAGCAGAAGGCTCTGCTCTGCTGCATTCTGAACATGTGGAAGTCAGGTCTTGCTCAGCTCCTGCCTGTCAAAATTCCTGCTTTCTTCCCTGACCCTGCACTGAAGGGCAGTTCCCAGCTTCCCAGCTGGCTCTTCAGACTGACAAGAGAAAGAAGAGGAGAAACTGTCAGGATGCCAAAAAGTGCCTCCTGAGAGCCAGCCAGCATTTGGGACCCCTCTGAAGCTCCTCTCCTGCATCCCTGAGCTCTACAGGCAGATGTCTGCCTCAGAGAGGAGCTTACAGTGCCAAGCTCCCACCATGAGGTTCCCCTTGCTTGGTGTGGTGCTGGGAGTGCCCCAGCTGACACTGGCCCCTTTGGGGCAGCTTTTAACTGTCAGGAGAGTTGTGAGGGCACAGCTGAAGGGCACCAGCTGGTGCTGAAGGTTCAGCCCAAAGGGGCAGGCTGAAGGTCTCTTGAAGGGTTGAAGGTTGTGGGTGCTGAGCCTCCACCACCCATAGTGCTCATCACAGGTGATGGGTACAGAGCTTGAGCTCTTCTGAACCCTCTCCAGCAGTCAGATCTGGAATGATGATCATTGATTGGTGCCCCCAGCACAAGAGGGACATGGAGATGCTGGAGAAGGTCCAGAGGAGGCCACCAAGATGATCAGAGGGCTGCAGAACCTCTGCTGTGGGGACAGGCTGGGAGAGTTGGGGCTGTTCAGCCTGGAGAAGAGAAGGCTCCAGGGAGACCTCAGAGCTGCATTTCAAGACCTGAAGGGGACCTCCAGGAAGGCTGGGGAGAGACTTTTGACAAGGGCTGGGAGTGACAGGATGAGGGACAATGGATTGAAGCTTGAGGAGGGCAGACTGGGACTGGAGATTAGGAAGAAATTCTTTGCAGTGAGGGTGGTGAGACCCTGGCACAGGTTGCCCAGGGAGGTTGTGGCTGCCTCCTCCCTGGAGGTGTTCAAGGCCAGGTTGGATGAGGCCTTGAGCAACCTGGGGGTGGTGGGAGGTGTCCCTGTCCATGGCAGGAGAATTGGAACTGGGTGATCTTCCCAACCCATTCTGGGAATCTATGACTATGACTTTCATCTCACAGGTGAGAGCAGGCTGTGGCTCTTAGGGCCCCAGAGCTGGAGGCAGTGCTGCAGGTGGGGTCTGAGCAGAGCAGAGCAGAGGTCAGAATCCCCTCCCTGTGCTGCTGCTCTCCCTGCTCTGGATGCAGCTCAGCACACAGCTGCCTGCTGGGCTGCCAGGGACCAGTGCTGGCTCCTGGGGAGTTTGTCACCACCTGACAGCCCCAAGTCCTTCTCCTCCAGCCTGCTCTCCAACCATTCCCCACCCAGGCTGTTACCAGGCTCATGGAAGTGGCTGGGTTTGTGTGCTGAGTCCATAGGCAGGAGCAGAACTCTTTTGCTTACTCTGCAGCTGAACCATGCAGCTTTTGGGTTTGGTGGTGTTGTGTCACTCACAGGGGGACAACCATCTGCCCCTCCAGAAGAGCTCTGTCTGCCATCTGTCCTAGGAAAATAAACCAGCCCTGAGCTCCCAAGTGCTGGAGGGCTGCAGAGTTAACAGCTGAGATGTTCCTCAGCATGCTGAGCAGGAGGCAGCTCCTTCTTCCAGCAGGCTTCCCTCAGGGACTGCAGCTAACCTCTGTTATTTGGGCACTTTTTGTCTCTGAACCCTCCCTTCAGCAGTGTGCACCTGGCGCACAACAACCCCATGGATGCTCCAGGCTGGGGGCAGAATGGTTGGAAAGCAGCCTGGGGGAAAAGGGTCTGGGGGTGCTGGTGGACAGCAGCTGAAGATGAGCCAGCAGTGGCCAAGAAGGCCACCAGCAGCCTGGCCTGGATCAAAACCTGGGTGGCCAGCAGGAGTAGAGAAGTGACCGTGGGCTGTCCTGGGCTCTGGTGGGGCCACAGCTTGAGCACTGGGTTCAGTTCTGGGCACCACAGCACAGGAAAGACATTGAGGGGCTGGAGGGTGTCCAGAGAAGAGCAACCAGGCTGGGGAGGGGTTTGGAGGACATCAGATGAGGAAGGGGTGAGGGAGTTGGGGGTGTTGAGGCTGGAGAGGAGGAGGCTGAGGGGAGACCTCATTGCTCTCTCCAGCTCCCTGAAAGGAGGTTGGAGTGAGGCTGGGCTTGGTCTCTCCTCCCAAGTAACCAAAGACAGGACAAAAGGAAATGGCCTGAAGCTGTGCCAGGGGAGGGTTAGGATGGACATGAGGAAAAATTTCTTTGCTGCAGCAGTGGTGAGAGGTTGGAAGAGGCTGCCCAGGGAGGTGGTGGAGTCCCTATGCCTGGAGGTGTTCAGGAAGCTGCAGATGTGGAGCTTCAGGACAGCGTTCAGTCATAGTGGTTGGGTTACAGTTGGACTCCATGATCTTGAAGGACTTTTTCTAGCCTTGGTGATTCCATGGTTCTGTGATTCCCTTCAAGGTAGCACAGAGATAGCTGTGCATGGGTGTGCCTTCAGCAGACAGAAGACAAGAGGTGACCTGAGCTTGGATCTCCCCCACCTTGCACAGGCCCAGGTGATCAGGACTGCCCCTAGGGCACCTACCCCTGTTTCAGGCAAAACTCACCCAAACTGTGCAGGTAGAGCAGCCCCTGAGGAGATTCCCTGTGCAGGGAATTCTTTTCTAAACCTCTCCAAGTGCTGAACTAAAGCCTGTTGACCAATCCTTGCGGTTTCAGCACAGGTCAAATGAGACCAACACCTCATGACTAACTAAACCCTGCCACATCCAATCCATGGCACATTCCATGGCCAATTCCTCTTGCTGGGAAGAACTTTCTCCTCACCTCCAGCCTAAACCTCCCCTGGCACAGCTTGAGACTGTGTCCTCTTGTTCTGCTGCTGCTTGCCTGGGAGAAGAGCCCAACCCCCACCTGGCTACAGCCTCCCTTCAGGGAGTTGGAGACAGCAATGAGGTCTCCCCTGAGCCTCCTCTTCTCCAGGCTGAACACCCCCAGCTCCCTCAGCCTCTCCTCACAGGGCTGTGCTCCAGACCCCTCCCCAGCCTCATTGCCCTTCTCTGGACACATTCCAGCATCTCAATGTCCTTCTTAAACTGAGGAGCCCAGAACTGGACACAGCACTCAAGGTGTGGCCTGAGCAGAGCTGAGTCCAGGGCAGAAGGACTTCCCTGCTCCTGCTGGCCACACTATTGCTGATGCAGGCCAGGATGCCATTGGCCTTCTTGGCCACCTGGGCACACTGCTGGCTCCTGTTCAGCCTCCTGTCCCCCAGCACCCCCAGGTCCCTTTCTGCCTGGCTGCTCTCCAGCCACTCTGTCCCCAGCCTGTAGTGCTGCTTGGGGTTGTTGTAGCCAAAGTGGAGCACCCGGCACTTGGATTTGTTGAATGCCATCCTGTTGGGCTCTGCCCATCTGTCCAGCCTGGCAAGGTCCCTCTGCAGAGCCTTCCTGCCCTCCAACAGATCAACTCCTGCTCCTAACTTGGTGTCATCTGCAAACTTCCTGATGATGGACTCAATCCCCTGGTCCAGATCATCAATAAAGATATTGACCAGGATGGGGCCCAGCACTGCTCCCTGGGGGACACCACCAGTGCCTGGCTGCCAGCTGGCAGTGGCACCATTCACCACCACTCTCTGGGTTCCTAACCCATTGCAGAGTGCTCCTGCCCATGCCACAGGTGGACAGAGAGGGGAATTCTGCCCCTTGGCTCTACTCTGCTCAGACCCCACCTCCAACCCTGCCTCCAGTTCTGCTGTCCCCAGCATGAGAAGGACACAGAGTTGCTGGAGTGAGTCCAGAGGAGGCCACAAAGATGATCCAAGGGCAGGAGCACCTCTGCTATGAGGACAGGCTGAGGGAGCTGGGGGTGTGCAGCCTGGAGAAGACTCCATGGGAACCTCAGAGCTGCCTTCCAATAGCTGAAGGGATCCTGTAGGAAGGCTGCAGAGGAACTTTTCCTGAAGGTGTCTAGAGACAGGCCAAGGGGGAATGGTTTGAAGCTGAGGGAGAGCAGGGTTAGACTGGAGCTGAGGAAGAAGTTCTTCAGTCTGAGGGTGGTGAGACTCTGGAATGGATTGCCCAGAGAGGCTGTGGCTACCTCAGGACCAGGTTGGATGAGTCCTTGAGCAACCTGGGCTAGCTGACAGGTGTCCCTGTCCATGGCAGGGAGGTTAGAGGAGATATCTCTGAGGTGCCATCCAAGCTGACCCCTCTGTGATTCCACAGCTGGTTGGAGGAGCCTGGTAAGGTCACCAAGCCTATGACCATTAAGCAGTCAGCAGCCACAGGCAGGGACTCAGGGCTGACCATCCACATGGTGCTGTGCTTTCTTCCTCTCTTCCTCCCTTTCCTTCATATGGGTGAGGAAGAATCCAGGAGCAAAAGTCCCCTTCCCCTGCACCACTTTTGGGAGCCATGGATGTGTGTGTGGGGGGGCTCCATGCAGCTCCACATTTTCAGAGCAAGGCTTTGGCTGCCTGCTGGGAAGGCAGCAGAAGGCAGGGGCTGGGGTATAGATGAGAGCTTTTGTGGGCCTGGAATGCCTGAGGGCAAAACTCCTCCATTGACAATTTTAGTCCACCAAGGGCTCCTCTCCACCTGACTTCCACTACCAAAATTTTTTAATAGCTCTGGCCTTGATCTCTCCACCAGGAAATGAGTGGCAGCTGCAGAAGAACTCTAACATCTTTCACTGACATTTGTGTGTTGAGAAGCTCAGCTCTAATTAGAGGCAAGTGAGTCATCTGCAAGAGATAATTCATTCAGACCATGCTGCCTCTCTGCTCTTCAGGAATTTTCTGTGAGCAGGTTGCCAAACTAACCAGCCCATGCTGCATGGCACCATACAACCACAGAGCTGCTGAGGTTAGGACAGCCTTGGAGCTAAACAAGTCCAACCACTCCCCACCCCCACCCCCGGAGCTCACAGTACAGCACTGCTGCTGAGCCAAAATGTGCAGAGAGGCAGGGGAGTGGATTTCCTTGGCCAGCCTGGATACTGGCAGAACTTCCTCAGCAAGCATCAAGAGCTCAGCTCTTTTCCACCTCCTGAGCTTGACAGCGAGAATCAGTTTGGGTTTGAAAGCAAATCCTGCCCTGACTAGGGCTGGCCACTGATGCAGATGGTGGAGGACAAGGAGGTAGAATCACAGAACCATGGAACTGCTGAGGTTGGGAGAGACCTTGGAGCTCACCAAGTCCAAGCACTGCCCCCCAGAGCTCCCAGTCCCAGCCCTGCTGCTGAGCCACTGCCACTAACCCAAGTCCCTCAGCACCACATCCACACAGCTTGGAAACACCTCCAGGGATGGGCACTCCACCACCTCCCTGGGCAGCCTGGGACAGAGCCTGAGAACCCTTGCTGGGAAAGAATTCTTCCTAATCCCCAACGTGAGCTTTCCCTGGCACAACTTGAGGTGCCTTCCTCTTGTGCTGTCACTTGGTGCATGTCAGAAGAGACCAACCCCCAGCTGGCTCCAGCCTCCTGTGAGGGGGGTGGAGAGGGTGATGAGGTCTTCCCTCCTCCTCCCCTTCTCCAGATTAAAATTCACCCCCAGTCACACATCCTTTCAGGTGGATTTCCTTGGGTCAGTGACAGTGGGAGGGGTGGAGCATCCTCTCTGGGATGTTTGGCTTTGCATTGACTTAGTGCTTCTGGATTCAAGGACCTGGTGGCTGCCCCACTTGCTGCTTCATTCCTGCAGACAGGAGAAATCAGAGGATCACAGAACCACTAAGGTTGGAAAACATCTTCAAGATCATGGAGTCCAACTGTAACCCAACTACCATGACTGAACTCTGTCCTGAAGCTCCACATCTGCAGCTTCCTGAACACCTCCAGGCATGGGGACTCCACCATCTCCCTGGGCAGCCTGTTCCAACCTCTCACCACTCTTGCAAGAGAAATTTTTCCTCATGTCCATCCTAACCCTCCCCTGGCACAGCTTCAGGCCATTTCCTTTTGTCCTGTCTTTGGTTACTTGGGAGGAGAGACCAAGCCCAGCCTCACTCCAACCTCCTTTCAGGGAGCTGGAGAGAGCAATGAGGTCTCCCCTCAGCCTCCTCTTCTCCAGCCTCAACACCCCCAACTCCCTCACCCCTTCCTCATCTGATGTCCTCCAAACCCCTCCCCAGCCTGGTTGCTCTTCTCTGGACACCCTCCAGCCCCTCAATGTCTTTCCTGTGCTGTGGTGCCCAGAACTGAACCCAGTGCTCAAGCTGTGGCCCCACCAGAGCCCAGGACAGCCCACGGTCACTTCTCTACTCCTGCTGGCCACCCAGGTTTTGATCCAGGCCAGGCTGCTGGTGGCCTTCTTGGCCACTGCTGGCTCATCTTCAGCTGCTGTCCACCAGCACCCCCAGACCCTTTTCCCCCAGGCTGCTTCCCAGCCACTCTGCCCCCAGCCTGGAGCATCCATGGGGTTGTTGTGCCCCAGGTGCAGGACCCAACCCTTGGTCTTGTTGAACCTCATTCCATTGGCCTCAACCCACAGACCCAACCAGGCCAGATCCTTTTGCAGAGCCTCCCTGGCCTCCAGCAGATCAAGCCTGCACCACCTTGGTGCAAAGTGCCTGAGGGTGCCTGGATCCCCTCAGCCAGATCATTGATAAGGATGTTAAAGAGGCCTGGCCCCAGCCCTGAGCCCTGGGGGACACCCCTGGTGACTGACCACCTGCTGGAGTTAGCTCTGGTTGTCACAACTCCTTGGGCCCAGCCATCAGCCAGTTTTTAATCCAGCACCTCTGCCCCCCAGCACCTCCCCAGCCCCTGCTCCCTGCCCCATGGCAAGGGCTCTCTCCCTTGGGGCTTTCAGATGCAGCTTATGATGCTGGTGTGGAGCTTGGCTGTTGCTGTCCTGTCTGTGATGGACCAACCATCTGCTTGAATACTGCAATACTCTGTGCCCCTTTGGGTCTCCCAAATTCAAGAGGGACAGAAACCTGCTGGAGAGAGTCCAACAGAGAGCCAGGAGGATGCTTAGGGGACTTGAGCATCTCCCCTGTGAAGAGAGCCTGAGAGCCCTGGGGCTGTTTAGTGTGGAGAAGATGGAGAGGGGATCTGATCCATGTCTATTAATAGCTGAGGGGTGGGGGGCAAGGGGAGGGGGCCAGGCTCTGCTTGGTGGTGTGCACTAATAAGACAAGGACCAATGGATGTAAACTTGAACACAGAAGGTTCCACCTCAACATGAGGAGAAAAAGAAGTGAGGATGCTGGAGGCCTGGAGCAGGCTGCCCAGAGAGGTTATGGAGTCTCCTTCTCTGGAGCCTTTCCAAACCCACCTGGCTGTGTTCCTGTGTGACCTGCCCTGGGTGCCCCTGCTCTAGCAGGGCGTTGGATTGGATGATCCCTGGAGGTCCCTTCCAACCTCTAACATTCTGTCAAACATCTGGAGTGTGGTGTGCTCCAAGCACCACCTCCTGGAGCAGCTCTGGTGTGGAAGCTCTATCTCATCCCACTGAGTGCTGCATCCCAGGCTGGTGGCCCACAGCCCAAAGGGACAAACCTGCAGCTTGGAATCATAGAACTGTCAGGGTTGGAAGGGACCTGAAGGATCATCCAGTTCCAACCCCCCTGCATGGGCAGGGACACCTCACACTAGCTCAGTTTGCTCAGAGCCACATCCATCCTGCCCTTAAAGCTGCAGCTGGCTGCCAGGCTGCCTGTGCCTGCCCCATGCAGCCCAGCACAGCGTGAGGGCAGAGCCAGGCTTGCTCATTGGGTGAACCTCACAAAGAATTCCTCTTCCTACGAGGACTCCCTCCCTTTTTTTTCCTCTCCCTTTCTTGTTTTTCTCCCATTTCTCTTTCACTCCCTCCTTGGCTGCTGTGCATTTTCAGCTGCTGTCTTCCCCCAGAGCTGCTGGGAAGCCCTGAAGTAATTGTTATGTCTTTAACAATCCTTTATGTGGCTCCTTAAATAAGTGGTGTGCTTTTCACCTGGGATTAGCCATGAGGAGGTGCTGACAACTCTTTCACCTTTTATTAACTTGCTATTAGAGGCCTAGACAAAGAGCTTGCAGCATGTCCATGGCTGTAGAGTCTCATCTCATCTCCTCTCATCTCTCCCTGAGACTCTTGCCTGGGCAACCAGCCACAGCTTGAGAGCTTGGGAGGGTCTGGAGATCCTCTGCCAAAGAGCTGACATGACAAAAAGGCCAGGAGCTGAAAAGCAATTATTAATTGATGTAGTTTTGATTGAAGTTGGCTGCTATTGATCAGCTCTGCTGGACTGAAGGAGGCTCCTGATGGAATCTTTCTGCTGAGCACCGAGGGGCCCTGCACCTTCCTCGTTGATCCAACGAGCATAGGCAAAGTCGTTCAGCATCCCAGTGCAGGGAAATCGATGAGGAGATGATAGAATATCAGCTGAGGTCCTGCTTGGGTGGAGACATGCAGCACACAGCTTCACAGATTGCACTGGGCTGGAAGGGACCCTCCAAGAGCAGCTTGCCCAAACCCCTGCAGGCAGCAGGGACACCTCCAGCTAGAGCAGGCTGCACAGGGACACAGCAAGGCTGAGCTTGGATGTCTCCAGGGATGGGGCCTCAAGCACAGCCCTGGGCAGCCTGTTCCAGTGTCTCCCCACCCTCACTGTGCAGAATTCCTCCTGATGTCCAACCTCAATCTGCCCTGCTTCAGTTCCAAACCATTGCCTCTCCTCCTATCCCCACAGCCCCTTCTGAACAGTCCCTCCCCAGCCTTCCTGGAGGTCCCCTTCAGATCTTGAAATGCAGCTCTGAGGTCTCCCTGGAGCCTTCTCCTCTCCAGGCTGAACAGCCCCTATTCTTTCCCGGGCTGGAACATCTCTGCTGTGAAGAAAGGCTGAGAGCCCTGGAGAGGAGAAGGCTGAGAGGGGACCTGATCCATGTTTACAGGTCCCTGAGGGGTGATGTCAAGAATGGGCAGGCTCCTCTCAGTGCTGTCCTGTAATAGGTCAAGGGGCAGTGGACACAAACTGGAAGCCAGGAAGCTTCACCTCAGAGAGGAAACTTGTTTGGTGTGAGGGTGCTGGAGGCCTGGAGCAGGTGCCCAGAGAGGTTGTGGAGTCTCCTTCTGTGGAGGATTTCCAGCCCCTCCTGGCTGTGTTCCTGTGTGCCTTGCTCCAGCAGGGGGCTTGGGCTGGAGGATCCTTTGAGGTCCCTTCCAACCCCTAAGGTTCTGTGACTCTGATGTGAGAAACACTGCAGGTTCAGCAGCCAGGGCAGAAGTGACCTCATCTGTGCTTATAAAGGGTAAAGGGTGAGAGCCAAGAGGCTGGAGCCAGGCTCTGCTGGGTGATGCCTAATGCCAGCACAAGGGACAGTGGGGGGAAGCTGAGGCATAGGAAGTTCCATGGAAACAGGAGGAAGAATTCTTTCCCTGTGAGGGTGACAGAACACTGGAACAGGCTGCCCAGGGGGGTTGTGGAGTCTCCCTCTCTGGAGATACTCAAGACCCTCTTGGGTGAGTTCCTGTGTGACCTGTTCTAGGTGACCCTGCTCTGGCAGGAGGGTTGGACTGAGTCCACCATTAGTAAGTTTGCAGATGACACCAAGTTGGGGGCAGGAGTTGATCTGTTTGAGGGTAGTAGGGTCCTGCAGAGGGACCTTGACAGGCTGGGCAGATGGGCAGAAGCTCTGGAGAGATTCCAAGCCCACCTGGCTGTGTTCCTGTGTGCCCTGCCCTGGGGGACCCTGCTGGAGCAGGGGCTTGGCCTGGCTGATCTCTGGAGGTCCTTTCCAGCCCCTACCCTTCCACGACCCTATGATTCTGTGAGCAGAAGCAAGGATGGTGGGGGTGACAGAGTGGCAGGAGGGGGACAACTGAGGAGAGACTTTTGGTGCTGTGAGTGCACAAGAGAAGGCAGTGGCTGATTTGCAGAAGTTAAAGCCCAGGCAAACGAATTTCTCAGCCTTGTTTCCAGTGAGGAGCTGAGCCCCGGGATCGAAACCACTCGATAAATCCATTAACAACTGCAACCCTGAGTAGCTCACTTGCAGGGATCTCAGATGAATTGCTCTGTGGAGCTGTTAATTCTTCAGAGAAGAGGCAATTATCTTCCACTGCACCTCAGCAGGTACTCAGCTGCAGGAGAGACCACAGCATTGTCAGTGCAAGTCAGAGAGCAGCCACGGACGCAGGCAGCGGTTCCTGAGAACCAGAGCAGTGCCCAGAGCACAGCCAGCAGCAGATGTGCTGCACCCCTCCTGTGTGCAGCAGATATCCAGAGGCTGCTGCTCAATGGCTTGAAGTCCAGTGACAAGTGGTGTCCCTCAGGGGTCTGCACTGGCACCTGTGCTGCTTAATATTGTTATCAGTGCCACAGACAGAGAGACTGAAGGCACCTTCAGCAGGTGTGCAGATGAACCAGGCTGAGTGGTGCTGTGCATGCATCAGAGGGGCAGGAGGGCATCCAGAGGAACATGGAGAAACTGGAGAGCTGGGCCCAGGTGAACCTCATGAGGTTCAACAAGAGCAAGGGGAAGGTTCTGCACCTGGACCAGAACAATCCTCACTGTCAATACAGACTGGGGGAGGAGGGGATGGAAAGCAGCCCTGAGGAGAAGGATTTGGGGGTGCTGATGGATGAGAAGCTGGCCAGGAGCAGGCAGTGTGAGCTTGCAGCCCAGAAGGCAAATCACAGCCTGGGCTGCATCCAAAGCAGCATTGCCAGAGAGCCAGAGAGGAGATTCTGCCACTTGGCTCTGCTCTGGGGAGACCTCAGCTGGAGTCCGTGTGTGCAGGTGTGGGGAGACCTCAGCTGGAGTCTGTGTGCAGGTGTGGGGAGACCTCAGGATAGGAAGGACATGGAGCTGATGGAGAGGGTCCAGAGGAGGGCCAGGAAAATGCTCAGGGCTTGGAGCAGCTCTGCTATGAGGACAGGCTGAGGGAGCTGGGGGTGTTCAGCCTGGAGAGGAGGAGGCTCTGGGGAGACCTGAGAGCAGCCTGGCAGTACCTGAAGGAGGCTCCAGGAAGGCTGCAGAGAGACTGTTTGCAAAGGCCTGCAGGGACAGGAGGAGGGACAATGGCTTCAGACTAGAGAAGGGCAGATCTAGATTGGATGTCAGGAAGAAGTTCTTCAGTCTGAGGGTGGTGGAACACTGGCCCAGGTTGGCCAGGGAGGTGGTTGAGGTCCCTTCCCTGGAGATATTGAAGGTGAGGCTCTGTGAGGCCCTGGGCAGCCTGAGCTAGTTGGGGATGTCCCTGCTGAGTGCAGGGAGGTCAGACTGGATGAGCTTTGGAGGTCCCTTCCCACCTGGGCCATTCTATGATTCTATGATTCTATGACATGCAACCTCTCCATGGACATGTTTTGACCTGCAGGAATCAGGAGAACAGTTCCCAGCAGAGGATTTTGCCAGCAAAAGAGCTTCTGCACATTTCAGGATTGCTAGCCTAGATTTTTGTGCTCTCTGGTTTTCCCACTGGGAAAATAAAATGAAACATCTGGTGGTGGTGGTGTCACCATCCAGAGCAGAGCTGTCCATGGGGTGGATGTGGGGGTGCTGGGTTCTGGCCAGTTTCATGTCCAGCTTTGACTGTGAGCAGAGGTGCAAGCACAGAGCTTTGCCTGAGAGCACAGTCACAGATTGCTCTGGGCTGGAAGGGACCCTCCAAGGGCATCCTGGCCAACCCCCCTGCAGGCAGCAGGGACACCTCCAGCTAGAGCAGGCTGCACAGGGACACAGCAAGGCTGAGCTTGGATGTCTCCAGGGATGGGGCCTCAAGCACAGCCCTGGGCAGCCTGTTCCAGTGTCTCCCCAGCCTCACTGTGCACAACTTCCTCCTCATGTCCAACCTCAATCTGCCCTGCTCCAGTTCCAATCCATTGCCTCTCCTTCTATCCCCACAGCCCCTTCTGAACAGTCCCTCCCCAGCCTTCCTGGAGGTCTCCTTCAGGTCTTGAAATGCAGCTCTGAGGTCTCCTGGAGCCTTCTCCTCTCCAGGCTGAACAGCCCCAACTCTCCCAGCCTGTCCCCACAGCAGAGGTTCTGCAGCCCTCTGATCATCTGTGTGGCCTCCTCTGGACCCTCTCCATCAGGTCCATGTCTCTCTTGTGCTGGGGGCTCCTGCAGTGCTCCTGGTGAGACCCTGTGCTGCAGCTGTGACCAAGGGAAGGAGAAGAGCTTTATTTTGAGGGTGTGTGGGCTGGGCTGAGTAACCACCTAGGCTCCCCAGCTCTGCTCCTGGCAGGGGGGCCTGACACAGTGATGCCTGCTCTCCTCCAAAGGATCTTGAACATAATGAGCCTGCTCATGTGTGCTGCTGAGGGGGGCAAGGCCTGTGAAGTGGAGCTGCAAGGACAGGGCAAGGCATGTGCTGTGTTTTCCACGTGTGGGGTGCTCCAGTTGCCTTTATTAATAACCCAGATAGTTGTCCTCTTCCTCTTCATGCACACTTTGTTTGCACTGTAAGCAGCCTTCACCCAGCTCAGCCACCTGTGATGTGCCACAGATCAAAGGTGCTCCTACAGTCCAGAGGAACTGGGAAGTGTTGCCAGGATCTTGAGCCACAGGTCCTGAGAGTCATTTAATCACAGAATGTTAGGAGTTGGAAGGGACCTCCAGAGATCATCCAGTTCAACCCCTTGCCAGAGCAGGGTCACCCAGGGCAGCTCACACAGGAACACAGCCAGCTGGGGTTGGAAAGCCTCCAGAGAAGGATCACAAGCCCCAGTTGGGTGATGGTCACCACAGCAGGGTGGTCTGTGGAGCTGTGGTCCAGGGCATGACTGCTCCAGTGCAGAGAAGCAGGGCTGGGGTGGTCAGTCTAAAATGCACAGCACTTCCCTAGCAGCAGGATGCAGAGCTGAGGAGCTGCAGAAGAACTATGGCAGCTTTCTTCTTCACAGCAGCTGCTCCAAGTCCAAGGCTGCTTCACCTGTCCCAGCCTATGCTGGTGAAGCTGAGGAAGGTCCTCACATGGGTCATTGTCTGTCACAAGAGCACAGGCTCACAGGATGTTAAGGGTTATGAAGGGACCTCCAAAGATCATCCAGTCCAACCCCCCTGCCAGAGCAGGAGCAGAGAATCCAGCACAGGTCACACAGGAATGCATCCAGAGGGGGCTGGAAAGTCTCCACAGAAGGAGACTCCACAACCTCTCTGGGCAGCCTGTTCCAGTGCTCTGGGAGCCTCCCAGGGAAGAAGTTCCTCCTCCTGTTGAGGTGGAACCTCCTGTGCTGCACTTTCTCTCCATTGCCCCTTGTCCTATCCCAGGTGCAAGGTGCAAGCTGCAGCTCACCATTTCACCCTGGGGGGACATGAACACTTCTGTAGCTATGCTCACTTGCTGGAAGAGGCCAGAAGATGTAGCTCTCTGGCACCTTTTCCAACTCCAGAGGTCCCCCAAGCCCTCCTGCTGTTGCTGCTGAGCAGAGCATGGCAGGCTGCAGAGGCACTGCCAGGCTGGGGTCCTGAGCCCTGATGAAGTGCCAGCCCAGCTTCACAGGATCCCAGGATCACAGGATCACAGGGTATCAGAGGTTGGAAGGGACCTCCAGAGATCATCAGGTCCAACCCCCTGCCAGAGCAGCATCACCCAGGGGAGTCTGCACAGGAATGCATCCAGGTGGGGTTGGAAAGTCTCCAGAGAAGGAGACTCCACAAGCCCCCTGGGCAGCCTGCTCCAGGGCTCTGTCACCCTCACTGTAAAGAAGTTTCTCCTCATGTTGAGCTGAAATCTTCTACGTTCAAGTTTGAACTCCTTGTTCCTTGGCTTATCACTGTGAACCACCAAACAGAGTCTGGCCCCCTCCACTTGCCCCACACCCCTCAGCTATTGATAGACATTGATCAGATCCCTCTCAGCCTTCTCTTCTCCACACTAAACAGCCCCAGGGCTCTCAGGCTCTCTTCACAGGGGAGATGCTCAAGTCCCCTAAGCATCCTCCTGGCTCTCTGTTGGATTCTCTCCAGCAGGTCTCTGTCTCTCTGGAACTGGGGAGCCCCAAACTGGACACAGGATTGCAGCTGTGGTCTCAGCAGGGCAGAGCAGAGAGGGAGAAGAACTTCCCTAGCCCTGGTGGACACATCTTGCTTGATACATCTCAAGATGCCATTGGCTCTCTTGGCCCCAAGGGCACATTGCTGTCCCATGCAGAACTTGCTGTCCAGCAACTCCAAAGTCTTTCTCTGTGGAGCTGCTTTCCAGCAGGGCAGCCTCTAACCTGTCCTGGTGCCTGCTGTTATTCCTCCCCAGGTGCAGGACCCTGCACTTGTCCCTACTGAACTCCTTGAGGTTTGCCTGCAGCCAGCTCTCAGCCTGTCCAGGTCATGTTGGATGGCAGCACAGCCTGAGGGGTGTCAGCCAACCCCCACCCCCAGTTTTGTATCATCAGGAACTTCCTGAGGGTACTCTCAGTGCCCTCATCCAGATCAATGATAAAGATCACTCCAGCTTGAGAGGAGATCTGAGCAGTGAGAGGTTTCTCCCCTCAGAGGGGAACTGAAAGGGATTGCGTCCAAGTCCTGCCATCAGCCCTACCCCTCCCCCCAGGTGTGGGATGCGTCCTGCACTACTCAGAAGGGATCTGTCCTGTGCCACAGATCCTTCTGGCTGCCCTCCAGCATTCCTGGTTCCCTTCGTCCCAGTTGCTATTGGTGACAGCCTTGGAGAAATTCCTAGCAGCATATAGAATGCAACATACATGGGAAAACCCAGCTGAAGGCTCAGCAGCATCGTGGTCATCAGAAAAACCAGCCCCAAAGGGTTGAGTAAAGCTGTGGCTAAAGTGGCAGCTTCACAGCCAGGGGTGCTCAAGGACATGGGGGCTGGGAGCTGCCTCAGCTGCTGACAGCAAATTCAGACAGATCGTGGGGGGACATCAGTGGGGTTGCTTAGGCTGGACTGAATTTGAAAGGATGTCTGTTGAAGATGGAGATTTCCACTCCACACCTCCCTTCTCCTTCCTCCACCCTCAACAACTCCCAGCCTGGCTGGCTTCAGAATGTTCCCTACCTAATCACAGAATCATCACAGAGTCAACCAGGTTGGAAGAGACGTCTGAGGTCATCCAGTCCAACTGATCACCCAACCCTCACTAATCAGCTGGACCATGGCACTAAGTGCCTCATCCAGGCCCTTCTTAAACACCTTCAGGGATGTCACAGAATCTCAGAATCAACCAGGTTGGAAAAGACCTCAGAGATCATCCAATCCAACCTATCACCCAGCACCTCCTGACAACTAAACCCTGGCTCCAAGTCCCACATCCAAGCTTTTTTCCAACAACTCCAGGGATGGTGACTCCACCACCTCCCTGGGCAGCACATTCCAATGGCAAATCTCTCTCTCAGTGAAGAATTTCTTCCTCACATCCAGCCTGTACCTCCCCTGCACAGCTTGAGACTGTGTCCTCTTGTTCTGCTGCTGCTTGCCTGGGAGAAGAGCCCAACCCCCACCTGGCTACAGCCTCCCTTCAGGGAGTTGGAGACAGCAATGAGGTCTGCCCTGAGCCTCCTCTTCTCCAGGCTGAACACCCCCAGCTCCCTCAGCCTCTCCTCACAGAGCTGTGCTCCAGACCCCTCCCCAGCTTTGTTGCCCTTCTCTGGACACCTTCCAGCATCTCAATGTCCTTCTTAAACTGAGGAGCCCAGAACTGGACACAGCACTCAAGGTGGTCCAGAAGGGGTGCCCAGTGGTTTCCAGGCTGCACTCAGAGAAGGGCCCTGGTTCAGTGATGTCCTTCAGCTGAGCTGAGCTGCATCTCCTGAGCAAGACAATGATGTGCTGCACCAAGCTTCCTGGAGTGCAAGATCAGTGTTTTTGGTGAGAGCTGAGGCTGGATGCAGCTTGATCATGTTGGCCCCAAGTTTGCTGGAGTGTTTTCCTGGGAGCAATTGCATCTTCAGTTCTCAGGTGAGCAGGGGTTCTCTCTGTGGTCATCACATCAGTGATGAATGTGGCTTGCTGAGGACACTGGTGGCTCCCACAGCCAGGAGTCAGGGAAAGGATGGGTGGAGAGATGATAGCCATCCACATCCTAATAAAGGGCAAGGATGCTGGGGAAGGGTCTGGAGAACAGGGCTGGTGGGGAGCAGCTGAGGGGGCTGGGGTTGGTTAGTCTGGAGAAGAAGAGGCTGAGAGGAGACCTCATTGCTCTCTACAGCTCCCTGAAATGAGGTTGGAATGAGGTGGGGGTTGGGCTCACCAGGAAAGAGGACAAGAGGAAACGGCCTCAAGCTGCACCAGGAGAGGGTTAGGTTGGACATCAGGGAAAAACCAAAATAATTTCCTGCTTCTAACTTCTTTCCTGGCTTCTAAAAAGTACCTGCAAGAAGCAGGCAGGGGCTGGTGGAGGGTGGCAGCTTCTCCTCCCTCATTCTATAGCTCCATCAAGAAATGCTGCTGAGAGGAGAGCTGTGGATCCTACCACCTGCTCCTGTGGAACAGCCTTCTTCAGTGCTTTGACTGCAAACTCATCAGAGCAGAGGTGCTGCATGTTTGGGCATTGTTGCTCTGAGAGGTTTCTCAGCTGGACCAGGCTCAGCTTCCTGTCCCTCGGTGTGGGAGAGTCCTCAGGGAGAGGAGTGGAGAGCTCAGGCTGAGGGAAAGCCCAAGACTGGGACCCTTTGAGAGACAAGCCTCACCCAGTGGGGGGGTGGTTTCAGTGTTTCTGAAGGTCCTGCTTCTCCTTCTGCTGCTTAGGTGCCTGATGGCATCTCCCAAGCTTCCTGCTGGCCCTCTGCTCCCAAGCATTTTCAGCAGGCACAAGGAACCAACCTCTCCAGCTCAGTGCCTCGCTGCTAGATGGAGCTCTGTGAACCCTGGGGACTGCTGGCAGGACTCCTGAGGGCTTCCTGCAGCACTGCACAGGCCGGGGTAGCCAAAGGGCTGTCAGGAAGCTGTTGTGAAGCAACCTGCCCAGAAGCACACAGAGAGCTCCTGTGCCCATGACTAATGCACTGCCAGCTCCCAGCCTGGCAGCATGCAGGGCAGCTTCCCTCTGCAGCCC
Source organism: Indicator indicator (assembly GCF_027791375.1). Classification (NCBI taxonomy): domain Eukaryota; kingdom Metazoa; phylum Chordata; class Aves; order Piciformes; family Indicatoridae; genus Indicator; species Indicator indicator. The sequence goes on from NC_072035.1 coordinate 15,443,190, forward strand.
TGGTGGGATGTAGAGCTGTGGGATGGTGGTGACAATGCAGGCTTCAGAGGAGAGGAGAGGCTGTGAAAGTGGTCTGGGGCAGCATCTGGGCTAAAAGGAGCTTCTGCAAGCAGCAGGGTTTGGTTCAGCTGCTTGGACAATGATCTGCTAGTGATCCCCTGTCTGGGAGCTGGGCAGCCTGGGCTGCATCCAAAGCAGTGTGGCCAGAGATGAAGAGAGAGGATCCTGACCCTCTGCTCTGCTCTGCTCTGCTGAGACCTCACCTGCAGTGCTGTGTCCAGCTCTGGGACCCCCAACACATGAGAGACATGGACCTGGCTGAATGGGGTCCAGAGGAGGCCCCAGAGGTGATCAGAGAGAGTCACACAAGAGAACCTCTGCTGTGGGGACAGGCTGGGAGAGTTGGGGCTGTTCAGGCTGGAGAGGAGAAGGCTCCAGGGAGACCTCAGAGCTGCATTTCAAGATCTGAAGGGGACCTCCAGGAAGGCTGGGGAGGGACTGTTCAGAAGGGGCTGTGGGGATAGGAGGAGAGGCAATGGTTTGGAACTGGAGCAGGCAGATTGAGGTTGGACATGAGGAGGAAGTTGTGCACAGTGAGGCTGGGGAGACACTGGAACAGGCTGCCCAGGGCTGTGCTTGAGGCCCCATCCCTGGAGACATCCAAGCTCAGCCTTGCTGTGTCCCTGTGCAGCCTGCTCTAGCTGGAGGTGTCCCTGCTGCCTGCAGGGGGTTGGACAGGATGCCCTTGGAGGGTCCCTTCCAGCTTGATGCACTCTGTGAAGCTGTAAACCAAGCCCATGAAAGGCTCATTCAGAGGGGAAGGTGGGAATCATGAGAGGGAGCATCTGAAGGCATTTTTGTCTCATGGGCTGGAAGCTTATTGTAGGATTGATCTCTTTAATACACTGAGACATTAAAGAAGCCTCCAGGAGGGCTGAGCTGCCCCTCTCTTTGCCAGTGTTTATCTGCTTTATGACCAGGCAGAGCTCTCCCCCTCACCACCTTACTGTTCCTTCAGGAAGCAATTCTTTGCCTGGTGAGGGTCCCTCAGCAGGGCTGGATGAAACAGGCTGCTCAGCTGCCCCACACCTGGACAAGGGAGAGGCCAGGAAAGGAGCTGCCACCTGCCAAGCCCTTCAGGTCAGGCTCCAAGGAGCTCCTGCATCTTCAGTATGCAGGTGCTGAAACTTCCCAGCAGGGCCAGTGCCCAGGTGATAACTCTCTGCTTTTGATCTATTGGGTTTTGCAGTGACTTTGGTATGGTGATGAGGCTGCAACACCCCATAATAGATGGCTGCTTCCAGCAAGGGCTCTGCTGTAATTGTATTTATGAGCAGAATACTTATGGAGGGCCTTCAGGGAGCTTCAAGTGTGAAAAGCTGCCTGTAGCAACATACAGACAGCCAACAGCCAAACAATTAATTTGGTGTCTGCAAGTGATGTCTGGGGCTCGGTCCTGGTGCCCAGCATCCATCCATTAACACTGCAGCTGCTCTGTGAGGGCACTGACTGCATGCTCAGGCTTCCCTCTGTGTTCTCTGGACCTAACCTGGTGTTTAAATAAAGTTCACTGAAGCTAACTGGGATCAGTTTTGGGTTCTTCACTCCAAGAAGGACATTTAGGGGCCAGAGGGTGTCCAGAGAGGAGCAACTAAGCTGCTGAAGGGTCTTGAACAAAAGTCCTGTGAGGAGCAGCTGAGGGAACTGGGGTTGTTTAGTCTGCAGAAGAGGAGGCTGAGAGGAGGCCTCACTGCTCTCTACAGCACCCTCACAGGAGGCTGGAGCCAGCTGGGGGTTGGTCTCTTCTGACATGCACCAAGTGACAGCACAAGAGGAAGGCACCTCAAGTTGTGCCAGGGAAAGCTCACGTTGGGGATTAGGAAGAATTCTTTCCCAGCAAGGGTTCTCAGGCTCTGTCCCAGGCTGCCCAGGGAGGTGGTGGAGTGCCCATCCCTGGAGGTGTTTCCAAGCTGTGTGGATGTGGTGCTGAGGGACTTGGGTTAGTGGCAGTGGCTCAGCAGCAGGGCTGGGACTGGGAGCTCTGGGGGGCAGTGCTTGGACTTGGTGAGCTCAGAAGTCTCTTCCAACCTCAGCAGCTCTGTGGTTCTATGATTGTCTCCTTCTGCAGCTGGACACAGTGACCAGGGACACAAAATGCTCACACCATGCTCTGGAGGCTCACAAACAAGCTCTTGGTGAGCTCCAAGGTCTCTTCCAAAGCCAACAGTTCCATGGTTCTGTGGATCTAAAGGGGAGCACTAAAGTCCTGGTGTATTCTGGGGAGGACACAGCTTTTTGTCTCTGGCAGTTGACAGAGCAGCTACTCCCCTTCCCAACTTGTCCCACAGAGAAGAGGAAGGAACAGACCCCTGAGGTCCAGGCATCAGAATCATAGAATCACAGAATGGCTCAGGTGGGAAAGGACCTCAGAGATCATCTCTTCCAACCCCCCTGCCATGGGCAGGGACACCTCTTGGCTGCTTAAGGCCTCATCCAACCTGGCCTTGAACACCCCCAGGGAGGACAAAGGGGAATGGTTTGAAGCTGAGGGAAATCAGGCTTAGACTGGAGCTTAAGAAGACCTTCACCACAAGGGTGGTCAGACTCTGGAATGAGCTGCCCAGAGAGGTTGTGGATGCCTTCTTCCTGGGGGGGTTCAAGGCCAGGCTGGATGAAGCCTTCAGCAGCTGAGTTGAGCTGAGAGGGGTCTCATGGCAGGCAAATTGGAGCAGATGATCTCTGAGGTCCCTTCCAACCTGAGCCATTCCAGGATTCTGTGACTCTATCACTGCTGTGGTGATGATCTGGATGGTTCCAGCAATGGAAGGACAAACATGTACTGGGGATTGAATTGCAGCCTTCGAAAAACTTTGTGAAGTCTTGAAGCTCCTTTGCAAAGAAAGTTTCTATTCTGGGCACTCCAAAGCTGCAAAGTCCTCCCAAGCAGCTGTGTGAAGGCAGCTGAGGCTCTGCTGCTTGGTTTAGGTATTCAACAGGCAGCAGAACTTTGCAGGGTCCTGATCCCCTGCACCACTCCAGCTGAGGCATTGACCTACTGTAAAGAAGCTCCATGGAGAAGGCCCTGGGATTGCTGCTGGAGAGCAAGTTGTGCATGAGCCAGCAAGGTGCTCTTGTGGCCAGGAAGATCAGTGCTCTCCTTGGGTGCATCATGAAGAGTGTGGCCAGCAGGCCAAGGGAGCTTCTCCTGCCCCTCTGCCCCAGTGAGGACACAGCTGGAGTACTGGGGCCAGTGCTGGGCTCCCCAGTTCAAGAGGGACAGGGAACTGCTGCAGGGGAGGCTGGGAAGCTGTTGAGGGGCTTGGAGCATCTCTGTGAGGAGCAAAGGCTGAGAGCCCTGGGGCTGAGAGCCTGGAGATGAGCAGCCCCAGAGGGGAGCTGAGCAATGCTCAGCAGGAGATAAAGGAGCTGTGGGGGGCAAGAGGCTGGGGCTGGACTCTGCTCAGTGGTGCCCAGGGACAGGCCAAGGGGCAAGGGGCACAAACTGGAATCCAGGAGGCTCCATGTGAAGAGGAGGAGAAAGTTGTTTGGTGTGAGGGTGCTGGAGGCCTGGAGCAGGCTGCCCAGAGAGGTTGTGGAGTCTCCTTCTCTGGAGCCTTTCCAAGTCCACCTGGCTGTGTTCCTGTGTGCCCTGCCCTGGGTGACCCTGCTGGAGCACAGGGAGCGGGGGTTGGACTGGGTGATCTCCCAGCAGCTTGCCCAGCACCACAATGGCCAGGGGGTTTGGAAGCTCTCCAGAGCAGGAGACTCCACAACCTCTCTGGACAGCCTGCTCCAGGCCTCCAACACCCTCTCCAGGACAAAGTTTTCCCTCCTATTCTCGTGGCACCTCCTCTGCTCCAGCTTGTCCCCACTGCCCCTTGTCCTGTCCCTGGACATCCATCCTCCCCCACTGCCACAACCTCTCTGGGAAGCCTGCTCCAGGGCTCCAGCACCCTCACAGTCATTCTGTGATGTCAAGCAGTGCAGCCTCGGGGGGTGAGCTCAAGGTCTCCACTAAGCCCTTCCAGTGTGAGTCCTGGTGTGGGGTTGCTCTGTGCCTCCCTGAAGCAGCTGGTGCTGGCCTCTCCCTGCAGCTCTGCCTGGGATACCCACGCTGGGGGCTGAGGTCCTGTGCAAGGCTCTGCCTCTGCTCTTTTTCTGCTGCTGCATGCTGGCAGAGCTGAGGGAAGCCCAGGCTGTGGTGCTCCCTGGCTCTGCAGGTTCACTTCCCTGCCCAGCAGAGCGTTGCAGATGCCTTGGGAAAGCTTTGCCTGCATGTGGCCTTCAGAGGAGGCTCCTGGAAAATGGTGCAGACGTCCTCCTTGTCCTTCCCTTCCCTGCTCTTGGGTGCTGGCTCAGCAGCTGACTTGAAATATGACTTTGTCCAGAGTCAAGGGAACACCACTACCTCTCAGAGCTGGAGGTGTTTGGCACTCTCCTGTCAGTGCTTGCTCCGCCTGGCTCTCTGCAGATACATTAAAATGCCCACATCCAGCTGGCTCACCCAGAGCTTCTCTCAGGCTAGAGGAGGTCTTCAGAGGATTTCAACCTGCTGTGGTTGCTTTGTGTGCTGGAAGTCTCCAGAAGAGCCCAACTGCTGTGAGCTGGCTGCACCAGGGGCTCTCTCCTTGGGATGACGGTTCAGGGCAGCCTGGGCAGACACTGCTTGAGCAGAACATCAGTGGCAAATCCCTGTGTGCTTGTCACCAAGACATGCTCCTCTCCTGTCCTCAGCCCCTCAGCTGCCCCAGGGAAGGTCTTACACCCTGAGCACCCCTGCACCTCTACAAGAGGCTGCAGACACTGTCACCTCACCAGAGACCCTGCAGGGACTTGCTAGTCCAAGGGGCCTTAAGAAGGGACACACTCTGGAGAAGGGAAGGCTCCAGGGAGGCCTTAGGGCATCCTTCCAGTACCTGAAGGAGGCTACAACAAGGCTGCAGAGGGACTGTTCCCAAGGGCCTGCAGAGACAGCACCAGGGGCAATGGTTTGAAATGAGAGCAGAGCAGATTGAGATTGGATGTGAGGAACAAGTTCTGCACCAGGAGGGTTCTGCAACACTGGAACAGGTTGCCCAGGGAGGTGGTTGAGGTCCCATCCCTGGAGATATTCAAGGTGAGGCTGGACAGGGCTCTGGGCAACCAGCTCAGGTGGGGGATGTCCCTGCTGACTGCAGAGGGGTTGGACTGGCTGATCTCTGGAGCTGCCTTTCAATCCAGACCATCCTATGATTCTCTGATCCCACTGCTGCTCCCTCTTCCCTGGGATGAATGCTGGGAAGGTGCAGCTCTGCCTGCCACTGGAACCTGCCACTAATTGGACCTTATTAAAAATTTACTTCTGTTTTACAATAAAGCTGGAGCATTTATCTTCCCCCAGCACAGCCATTAATTACCAACACAGAAGGGCCAGGCTGCAGGAGAGCAGCAGAGCTCTGCCTGTCAGTGCTGTGACCTCCTTGCAGCCATCTCTGCAGGGAGAAGCAGCTGCCCACGCAGCCCCCAGCAGCTCCAGATGCAGATGAAGAGCTGCTGCTGCTTGTCTCTCCGGGGCTGTGAGCTCTAACACTTCCTATTCCCTCCAGGAAGCAGCTTGCATGCAAGGACACATCCTGGAAAACAATCAGAGAATGACAGAATCATAAAGGATTGGGAAAAACAACCTTCAGGAGCATCAAATCCAGCCATAAGCCAATTCCCATGCCCACGAAACTCTGTCCTGAAGCTCCACATCTGCAGCTTCCTGAACACCTCCAGGCATGGGGACTCCACCACCTCCCTGGGCAGCCTCTTCCAACCTCTCACCACTGCTGCAGCAAAGAAATTTTTCCTCATGTCCATCCTAACCCTCCCCTGGCACAGCTTCAGGCCATTTCCTTTTGTCCTGTCTTTGGTTACTTGGGAGGAGAGACCAAGCCCAGCCTCACTCCAACCTCCTTTCAGGGAGCTGGAGAGAGCAATGAGGTCTCCCCTCAGCCTCCTCTTCTCCAGCCTCAACACCCCCAACTCCCTCACCCCTTCCTCATCTGATGTCCTCCAAACCCCTCCCCAGCCTGGTTGCTCTTCTCTGGACACCCTCCAGCCCCTCAATGTCTTTCCTGTGCTGTGGTGCCCAGAACTGAACCCAGTGCTCAAGCTGTGGCCCCACCAGAGCCCAGGACAGCCCACGGTCACTTCTCTACTCCTGCTGGCCACCCAAGTTTTGATCCAGGCCAGACTGCTGGTGGCCTTCTTGGCCACTGCTGGCTCATCTTCAGCTGCTGTCCACCAGCACCCCCAGACCCTTTTCCCCCAGGCTGCTTTCCAGGCACTCCCTCCCTCTCTGCTGGAGAGATTCTGTGATGTGCCTGTGGGGGCAGGGTCAGGGAGCAGCAGTTTTCCTTCCTGAGGTGCCAAATGAGTCCCAGATTCTCCATTACCCTGGCAGATGGTTCAGCAACTGGACAATGTCCCTTAGCCACGCAATGACCCCTCCCCAGGGAACTGCATCCCCTTGCAGAAGTAAACTGCCAGGTTGAGCAGAGGTCTGGAGCTGCTCTCCTATGAGGACAGCCTGAGAGAGTTGAGGCTGTTCAGTCTGGAGAGGAGAAGGCTCTGATGAGACCTTCTTGTGGCCTTGCAGGATCTGAAGGGGGCTCCAAGAAAGCTGGGGAGGGACTTTTGAGGGTGTGAGGGAGTGACAGGACCAGGGGGAATAGAACAAAGCTGGAAGTGGGGAGATTCAGACTGGATGTGAGGAAGAAATTCTTCCCCCTGAGGGTGGTGAGACACTGGCACAGGTTGCTCAGGGAGGTGGTGGAAGCCTCATCCCTGGAGGTGTTTGCAGCCAGGCTGGATGAGGCTCTGGCCAGCCTGCTGTAGTGTGAGGTGTCCCTGCCCATGGCAGAGGGGTTGGAACTGGCTGAGCCTTGAGGTCCCTTCCAATTCTATAATTCTATGTTCCCTCAGGAAGATCCCCAGAGATCTCCAGCACACCCACAGAGCAAAGGCATCAAGGAGGGAGGGGAGCAGAGCCTCCTCCTCCAGCTCCCCAGGTCAGGCTAAGAGGCAGAACAGGGACTTTGGGCAGAGGGGCTGTGCCATGGGCTGGCTTCCTCCAGCCCCCACCCCACTCAGAAAGTTGCTGCTGGTCTCCTTCAGCCTCCACCTCCACTTGCAGACTCACATTGCTCCTGAAGAGCTGCCTCCTCTGCTGTAGCCATGTGTGAAACCAGCCAGAGCTCCTCCTGGGCTGTCCCCAGCAATGCAGCCCCAGGGCTGGCTCTTGTCAGAGCAAAAGAGAGCAAAACTTAGAGATTCACAGAATGGGTTGGGTTGGAAGGGACCTCAAAGATCATCTGGCTCCAACCCCCCTGCCACGGGCAGCAGCAGCAGCAGCAGCAGCAGGAGGGCTTCTCTGGGCTGTGCTCAGCCAGAGCTCAGGCTGGGTGCCTCCTAAAGGCTGCAGCCCCAGGTGCTGAGCAGCACAGAAGGTTCTCCAAGCACACCAAGGGCTGCTGCCTCTCCTGATGCTGTGCCCTGCTGAGCTGACACAGGAACCTGCCTCTCCATCTCCCCCTCCCCTCCCCTTCCCCAAGGACTTTCAAGTCCCAGATATTCCTTCCCTCTCCATTAAACCTGAGAGCTTTGGGACTTCCAAGGAAAACCAACCCCTGGTGACCCTTATGGAGGGCTCAGCACCACTGCTCAGCAGTTCAGGGCTGAGCAAACCAGGCACACATCTGCTTGTTGGGGTTTCTGGCTCTTGGATTCATCAGCTTGGAATTCTAGAATGGGTTGGGTTGGGAAGGACCTTAGAGATCATCCAGTTCCAACCCCCTGCCATGGGCAGGGACACCTCCCACCAGCCCAGGTTGCTCAAGGCCTCATCCAGCCTGGCCTTGAACATCTCCAGAGAGGGGACAGCCACAACCTCCCTGGGCATCCTGTGCCAGTGTCTCACCACCCTCACTGCAAAGAATTTCTTCCTCATCTCCAGATCTCAATCTGCCCTCCTCAGCTTCAATCCATTGCCTCTCATCCTGTCACTCCCAGCCCTTCTCTAAAGTCCCTCCCCAGCTCTCCTGGAGCCCCTTCAGGTCCTGGAAGGCTTCTCTGGAACCTTGAACAGCCCCAGCTCCCTCAGCCTGTCCCCATAGCAGAGGTTCTGCAGCCCTCTGATCGTCTTCATGGCCTCCTCTGGACTCTCTCCAGCAGCTCCATGTCCCTCTTGTGCTGGGGGCTGCAGAACTGGAGGCAGTGCTGCAGGTGGGGTCCCAGCAGAGCAGAGCAGAGCAGAGCAGAGCAGAGCAGAGCAGAGGTCAGAATCCCCTCTCTGTGCTGCTGCTCTCCCTGCTCTGGATGCAGCTCAGCACACAGCTGCCTGCTGGGCTGCCAGGGACCAGTGCTGGCTCCTGGGGAGTTTGTCACCACCTGACAGCCCCAAGCCCTTCTCCTTCAGGCTGCTCTTGAGCCAATTCCTAAAGTCTTTGCAGGCTGGACTTCGTGGGGCTGGGCTGACAGAAGCAGAAGGTCGTTCTTGGAGGATGGAGATGCCTGGGGCTAAAAAAGATTTAGTTACTTTTTCTTTTTCATGTCAGAAGCCAAAGTGCTGATAGTCGGTCTGGACCTGCAGATGCAAGCAGCACCATCCCCGCCTCAGAGTCGTGCCTGGGAAGGGCTGGGGGGGAGTCATTTGTCACCAAGCTGATGGTTATTGACTCCAGTGTTTCTCCTGGCAGGCTGTGACATAAACCCAGCTCGGGGTGCTAATTGTTGTTTAGTCAATCGAGAGGTCTGGAATCCCAGGAATTTGCTGCCGCTGCCTCCCAGCCTTTCCGAGAGCTAAAAGGAGCCTCTGGCAAGCAGGGGGGAGAGCAGGCTCAGAGCCCAGCGTGGGATGCACTTGGAAGTCCCACTGCAGCACAGCCCTGACAACAGCCTCCTCCTTCTCCTCCTCCTCCTTCTCTGCTGCTGACAGGGGGAGGAGAAGTGGCTCATGAGACCCCGAAGGGTTAACTGCGGCCATCAGCAGCGCTTGGGACACAGGGATGGCTCCTGGGGACTGCTAAGGAGCTGCCAGCACAGCTTCACAGATTGCACTGAGCTGGAAGGGACCCTCCAAGGTCCTTGGAGTCAGGGCTGAGGAGGGTTTAGAGCATGGAGTAATGGGACCTGTAGGACTAATTCACCTCCAGGCCACTGCTAGGATCACAGGATGCAAGGGGTTGGAAGGGACCTCAGGAGATCATTGAGTCCACCCCCCTGCCAGAGCAGGAGCAGAGAATCCAGCACAGGTCACACAGGAATGCATCCAGAGGGGGCTGGAAAGTCTCCACAGAAGGAGACTCCACAACCTCTCTGGGCAGCCTGTTCCAGTGCTCTGGGAGCCTCCCAGGGAAGAAGTTCCTCCTCCTGTTGAGGTGGAACCTCCCTCACCCAACTTACCCATCTTAGGCAGCAACAGAGCTGTGGCTCCTTGTTGCTTGGGGAGCTCCAACAGAGTTTCTTTTTAGTCTGGGAAGAGAAGACCAAGGGGGATCTCATTGATACTTCCAGGGTGGGTGTCAGGAGGATGGGACCAGGCTTTCTTTCAGTGGTGTCCAGTGACAGGACAAGGGGTATTGGGCACAAAATTGAACAGGAGAAGATCCACCTGAACACAAGGAGGAACTTCTTTAATGTCAGAGAGGTGGTGGAGTCTCCATCTCTGGAGACATTCAAAAGCCACCTGGTGGTGTTGCTGTGTGATCTGCTCTGGGTGACCCTGCCTTGGCAGAGGGCTTGGACTGGATGTTCTCTGGAGGTCCCTTCCAAGCCCTGCCATGCTGTGACTCTCTGATTATTCATCATCTGCCCTAAACCCTGGTCTTTGCCAGGCTCTGGAGTGACTAGGAGGAGCATGTGCAGACTTGTCCCTTGCCAGGAACAGACCAGGAAAAAGCTTATTTAAGGCAAAGGAAGTGAAACTTTGCCTTATCCATCACTGCTGCTCCCAGCAAAAACAAGGTGCTGGATTAATTGGGTGTCAGGGGGTAATTAATGGCTGGGCAAAACCTGGTTTAGAGTTTAAAGGCCACATTACTGCAGCTAGGGCCTCTGGCTGTGACAGCAGCAGCTGGAAGCTGAGGAATGTGAGGAAAGGAGCAGAGTTTGCCCTGAGCAGCCAGGTTGTGTGTTCCAAAAATAGGCAGAACCCACAAAAAAATGATGAAGGATGGAGCCAGGACTGAGGAGGGTTCAGAGCATGGAATAATGGGACCTGTAGGACTAATTCACCTCCAGGCCACTGCTAGGATCACAGGATGCAAGGGGTTGGAAGGGACCTCCAAAGATCATCCAGTTTAACTCTCCCCTGCCAGAGCAGGAGCACAGAATCCAGCACAGGTCACACAGGAATGCATCCAGAGGGGGCTGGAAAGTCTCCACAGAAGGAGACTCCACAACCTCTCTGGGCAGCCTGTTCCAGTGCTCTGGGAGCCTCCCAGGGAAGAAGTTCCTCCTCCTGTTGAGGTGGAACCTCCTCCACCCACTGCTAGGTGTCAGGCTGCTCCTGATTTACACCAGCAAAACAACTGGAGGGTCATAAGCAGTTGTCTCAGCAGGACCAAGAGCCAGGCTTTCCCTGGGCAACATTTCACAGCCTCACAGATTGCACTGGGTTGGGAGGGACCCTCCAAGGGCATCCTGTCCAACCCCCCTGCAGGCAGCAGGGACACCTCCAGCTAGAGCAGGCTGCACAGGGACACAGCAAGGCTGAGCTTGGATGTCTCCAGGGATGGGGCCTCAAGCACAGCCCTGGGCAGCCTGTTCCAGTCTCTCCCCACCCTCACTGTGCACAACTTCCTCCTGATGTCCAACCTCAATCTGCCCTGCTCCAGTTCCAAACCATTGCCTCTCCTCCTATCCCCACAGCCCCTTCTGAACAGTCCCTCCCCAGCCTTCCTGGAGGTCCCCTGCAGATCTTGAAATGCAGCTCTGAGGTCTCCCTGGAGCCTTCTCTTCTCCAGGCTGCACAGCCTCAACTCTTTCCCTGGAGGTGCTGAAGAAGCTTCAGTGTGGTGCTTCAAGATCTAGTTCAGTGGCCATGGCAGTTGCCCAGCCCCAACCTCCCCCCTGCTCCAGCTTCAAACCTTTGAAGAAAAACCTAAGAATCTTTCAACATTTCCAACTGAAAGACATTTGCTGGCATTTGGTGACCCCAGGACTGTGCTGCTGACCTACATCCATTGTTTGCTTGGTGCAAGCAGGCAGCAGAAGTGGGAGCCTGGCTGCTCCACAGGCTGCCTTTGACTGATCTCCTCCTGCCAGGTGCCTGCAGGTGCTGAGCAGTGTCCCCTGAGTTTGGGCCCCAGGGGAAGCCTTGCAGGGCTGAGTGAGGAGGAGGCAGCAGCAGGCAAAGTCTTTTTGAGCTGCTTGCTTCCCTGCCCGGGATGTTTGCTGTCCTCCAGCAGCCTGCTCTGAGCCATCACTTGCCCAAAGCCTCTTTCTAGTGCCCAGAAAATGGAAGGGGAAAGGGGCAGGGAGCTCAAAGAACTCCTGAGCTTGCCAGATGATTCATGGAGTCCTGGAATTGTTTGGGCTGGAAGGGACCCTGAAGATCATCCAGTTCCAACCTCCCTGCCCTGGGCAGGGACACCTCCCACTAGGGCAACCTGTTCAGCGCCTCCCCACCCTTACTAGAAAGAATTTCTTCCTCATCTCCAGTCTCACTCTGCCCTCCACAAGCTTCAATCTATTGCCCCTCACCCTGTCATTCCCAGCCCTTGTCAAAAGTCCCTCCCCAGCTCTCCTGGAGCCCCTTCAGGTATTGAAAGGCAGCTCTAAGGTCTCCCTTGAGCCTTCTCCAGGTTGAACAGCCCCAACTCTCTGTGCTGGGGCACACCCATCCTGGATAGGGCTGAGAAGAACCCAGCCCCAGGTGGATAAAAGAAATTTAATCTGGGGAGGGCTTGGCCCCTCCCCTGCTGGGAGAAGGTGGTCCCCTGACTCAGAGGTGGTCTATTCCACTTCCCCTTCCTGTCCAGCAAGCCTATAAAAAGGGGGATATCTTGCTGTTCTTCCCTTTTTCCTGCCTTGTCTGCTCGAAAGGACTTCCTGCTGCTGTTGCTGTCACTGTCTCCTGCACCGGACCACGTGGCTGGGGCCCTTTCTCTCTCTCTCAACTGAGTCCACCGACATCCAGGGGAACACAAGGCCATCCAGGCTTGGTTTTGTATATTTTCTTTTTTTTCCACTTACCCTCATCCCTCACCTCTGTGAACCCCCCCTGTTACTGATATATATATATATATATATATATATATATATATATATATATGTAAAAAACTATTTTTTTCCTTTCCCTTTTGTGAAAAAAGAAAAAAATTTACTCCTCCTACTTCCAAACCGACTTCAGAATATTTCTTTCACGAGTTTGTTTTTTTTTTTTTTTCTTCTTCTTCTCTCTCTCCACCCTGCCGAGAAAAAAGGGAGAAGGGCTGGGGGAGGAATTTATAACTATTATCATTTGAGCTCCTAAATTCAGAGCTCAGACTACCACACTCTCCCAGCCTGTCCCCACAGGGGAGGTTTTCCATTCCTCTGATCATCTTGGTGGCCTCCTCTGGACCCTCTCCAGCATTTTCAGGTCCTTCTTGTGCTGGGGGCAGCAGAAGCGGGGTCTCAGCAGAGCTGAGCAGATCAGAGGGGCAGACTCAGCTTTCTCCACAGACCCAGGGGTGCTGTGAACTCAGAGGTGCAGCTTTCCACTGCAAAACTCTTCACCAGGAGAGCCTGGAGGTGCTGAAGTCATGCTTTGCACAGCTTTGTTTTCTCCCTGGCTCTAGCCTCCAACTCAGATCTTAATGTTAATAGATTAGGGAGGGCTTGAGCTGGATCAGAATCAATACATTAAGGCATCATCTGCATGCAGCATTACTGCAAAGCTCTCTGAGCCCTTCTAATGCCAGGGATATTTTCTTTTTTTTTTGGGGGGGGGGGGGCGTGGGGGGGTGGGCTTGCATCAGATGCCAACCACCCAGTTGCAAAATCAAGTGGCTGAGATCTTCCTTTTATCACTTTTCTGCCCAGGGAGGTGCCTGGATTTGAGGCTTTTTGCTGCTCCTGGGGAGAAAGCAGTTCAAATGAAGGCAGGACCAGGCTAGGGACCTACCTGGCAGCTGTGAGGCTCCAGACCTGCAAACCTGCCAGGCCATCAATGGCATCAAAATCTGCAGTCTTTGTTTTGCTGACGATGTTCTGGACTGAGTTTTTCTCTCCAGAGCAACGGAATAGAACTAGAGGTTTGCAGTTTGGCTTGATGGAGGTTTCCCAAAGGCCTGCAAGACTATGGTGCTCCCAGCCAGTGTCTGAGGGGCTGGAATGTTCCCAGTGTCCACCTTGGAGGATGGCACTTCATGGAAAGGGCCTGGGAAGTTTCTTCCTAGTGCAAGCTCTTCCCTTCACTGTAGGGCCATGAGATCTCACCCAGCCTTAACCAGCCTCAGGGAGTCACAGAATCACAGAATGGGTTGGGTTGGAAGGGACCTTCAAGAGCATCCAGTTCCAAGACCCTGCCATGTGCAGGGACACCTCCCACCAGCCCAGGCTGCTCAAGGCCTCATCCAGCCTGGCCTTGAACACCTCCAGGGAGGGGACAGCCACAGCCTCCCTGGGCAACCTGTGCCAGTGCCTCCCCACCCTCGCTGCAAAGAATTTCTTCCTCATCTCCAGTCTCAATCTGCCCTCCTCAAGCTTCAATCCATTGCCTCTTGTCCTGTCACTCCCAGCCCTTGTCAAAAGTCCCTCCCCAGCTCTCCTGGAGGTCTCCTTCAGATCTTGAAATGCAGCTCTGATATCCCCTGGAGCCTTCTCCTCTCCAGGCTGAACAGCCCCAACTCTCCCAGCCTGTCCCCACAGCAGAGGTTCTGCAGCCCTCTGATCATCTTTGTGGCCTCCTCTGGACCCTCTCCATCAGGTCCCTGTCTCTCTGCTGTTGGGGGTCCCACAGCTGGACACAGCCCTGCAGGTGAGGTCTCAGCAGAGCAGAGGGGCAGGATCTCCTCTCTCCAGCTCTGGCCATGCTGCTTTGGATGCAGCCCAGGCTGCCATTGGCCTTCTGGGCTGCCAGTGCCCATTGCTGGCTCCTGTCCAGCTTCTCCCCCACCAGCACCCCCAAGTCCTTCCCTGCAGGGCTGCTCTCCATCTCATCACCCCCAGCCTGGATTGATATTGAGGGTTGCCCTGACCCAGGTGTGGGACCTTGCACTTGGCTTTAATGAACCTCCTGAGGTTTTCCTCAGCCACCTCTGCAGCCTGTCCAGGTCCCTCTGGATGGCCTCACCCTGTCCTTCAGCCTTATCACCCACACCACTCAGCTTGCTGTCACCTGCAGTCTTTGTGAGGGTGCCTCAGTCTCTCTCTGAGTGTCCCTGATGAAGATCTTAGGAGCACCTTCCCCTTCTCTTTGCCATCCCATCCCTTCTAGCCATGAGCTCCCTGGGAATGAGTCTGTTGCCTTAAATCCATATCCCCAGTTCCACACAGAAGAAGAGCTGCAGAGGAGGAGAGTGCCCAGGAGCCTGCAGCCATGCACACACAATCGCAGACAGCTTCACTGGGAGACCAACCACCCTGAGTCCCCATCCCAGCTCCCCAAGCTGGGACTGCTCCTTGCTCCTCATGTAGGAACAGAGCTACCCATTGGTGGGTGCCCTGCCTGGAGGGAAGACCCCTGGAGTGTTCCAGAAGTCCCCTGGCAGCCATGTTCTGGTGTCAGGCCAGGGTGAGGACCCTGGTTGTGGGTGGCTGGTGCCACAGCATTTTCTGCAGGAGGTGCTGGAAGCACCTGGGAGGCACCTCCAGAAACAGCCTCAAAGGAGGCAGCTGGATTTGGGGGGACACATTTCAGTCAGAAACAAGCCTTTGGGGCTTGGGGGCAGGGTGTCCTGATGGGATTGTGAGCCACACAGGAGGCCAGAGCAGACGATGGAATGGTTCCTTCTGCCTTCCCCTCTCCATGCATCCAACAAAGCTGCCACTGAAGCATTTTTGCAGAGGCTGTTGTGGCAGCAGAGCGAGGGGAGGGCTCCGACCCACTCCCCAAATGCTGCTTTGCCTCCTCAAAGGCCAGGAGATTGGAGTGCAGAGATGAGTCAAGCCCTGGGAATCTGTCAGTGTGAGCATGTCTCACCATCCTCACCCATCTGCAGGCAGGCTCTGTGGAGCAGCATTCTCTGGAGCACTCTATTAGGCTCCTTCATCTTGCTTCTCCAGCTGGTTAGTCAGCCCCTGACTCACACGGGGTGGCTCAGAGCTTTGTCTGGTGGCTGACCATGACTCACAGGCTTCAGGAGGTGCTAACATCTGCTGCTACCTGCTAGAGCCATGACATCAGCTGCACAGACCCCACACACACACTTGTGCCTCCAGGTTCCTGGTATCTTTGGTCCTCCTGCTGGGGCAGTGCCTCTGTGCCTGCAGATGGAGAGGAGTAGCAGAGAGCAAGGTCCTGAGGGAGAAACACAGCCTGCAAGAAGGGTGGAAAATATTTTCCTGTGGGTTTCTCAGTGTCTTAGAGGCTTGAGTTCTGTCCTGGTGTGAGGCAGAGCAGAGCTGGTTCTGCACAGTGCTGTCCCTGCCCAGCTCAGGCTCTGGGTGCCCATACCCCACTGGTGCAGCAAAGAATCAGAATCAGAGCATCAGAGAATGGGCTGGGCTGGAAGGGACCTCCAAAGGACATTCAGTCCAACCCCTCTGCACTCAGCAGGGACATCCCCCACCTGAGCTGGTTGCCCAGAGCCCTGTCCAGCCTCACCTTGAATATCTCCAGGGATGGGACCTCAACCACCTCCTTGGGCAACCTGTTGCAGTGCTCCAGCACCCTCATGGTGCAGAACTTGTTCCTCACACCCAATCTAAATCCTCTCTGCTCTAGTCTGAAGCCATTGTCCCTTGTCCTGTCCCTGCAGGCCTTTGGAACAGTTCCTCTGCAGCCTTCTTGTAGCCTCCTTCAGGAACTGGAAGGCTTCTCTAAGGTCTCCCTGGAGCCTTCTCCTCTCCAGCCTGAACAGCCCCAACTCTCTCAGCCTGTCCCCACAGCAGAGGTTCTGCAGCCCTCTGATCATCTGTGTGGCCTCCTCTGGACCCTCTCCATCAGGTCCATGTCTCTCTGCTGTTGGGGGTCCCACAGCTGGACACAGCCCTGCAGGTGAGGTCTCAGCAGAGCAGAGCAGAGGGGCAGGATCTCCTCTCTCCAGCTCTGGCCATGCTGCTCTGGATGCAGCCCAGGCTGCCATTGGCCTTCTGGGCTGCCAGTGCCCATTGCTGGCTCCTGTCCAGCTTCTCCCCCACCAGCACCCCCAAGTCCTTTTCCAGAGGGCTGCTTTCTATCACCTCCTCCCTTACTCTGTTGATGTTCAGGGTTGGAACAACTAACTCTCAGCTGCAGGACCCTTCACTTGCTCTTGTTGAACCTCCTGAGGTTCCCCAGTGCCCAACCTCTCCAGCTTGCGCAGGTCCCTCTGGATGCCATCCCATCCCTCTGGCATATCAACAGCCCCACTCAGCTTGGTGTTTCCCTGTGAACTCCTGGCCTCTGCTCTGGGGAAGGAACCCCTCCTGCCTCAGCTCCTCTGCTCTGCTGGGATCCCAGAGCTGTTGTGGCCCTTCTCTGACTCCTTCAGGAAGATTATGTTGCTGTGACACCTCCTTTCCAGCCATGCCCCTGCAATCCAGTCTCGTTTCCACGCCTTACTGTGGTGCAATCCCACCTGTGGGATCAGCTTCTTGACCCTGGGGAGGTTCAGTGCAGCTTCCTGAGACTCTCAGAGTGCTTGCACAGTCCTGGGTCACTGAGAGGGGCAGAGGTGCAGGGCTGCTTGGTTCCTGCTCTTTGCAGGAGCAGCAAGTCTGTGCCTGACCATTTATTGCCAGTGATCCATAGCCTCTCTCAGCAGCAGAGCAACTGCCAGCTGCTAATTAAACACCAAACCTGAGATGCAGAGGGCTCAGAGTGCTAAGCTCTGCCTCTTACTCATTTGGGTGGCATTGGGCTCGTGGAGCACAGGCACAAAATCAAGCCCTGTGGAAGGAAAGCTTCCATTAATAGCTTCCTGAAGGGCTGCTGGTGTTGACACTTTGTCCTTGCATCCATCCAACAGGCTGCTGGTGGCTGGGGGAAGGAGAACTTCCACCTCTCTGTGGCTTGTGGTGCAGGTTGGTGTGGTCTGTCAGTTCCATGGGAATGGGAGCAAAGCCAGGGAGCAAGGGACTTCAGACCCTGCTGTAGAGCAGCAAACTTCCATGGGAGTACAGGGCAGGAGATTTGTGCCTGACCATCCACTGGGCACTCAGTCAACAGTCCCAGAGGGTTCCTCAGTCCTTGGGACCCAGAGGGTTCCTTAGTCCTTGGGACCCAGAGGGTTCCTTAATCCTTGGGACCCAGAAGGTTCCTTAATCCTTGGGACCCAGAAGGTTCCTTAACCCTTGGGACCCAGAGGGTTCCTTAATCCTTGGACCCAGGGTCCTTAATCCTTGGGACCCAGAGGGTTCCTTAATCCTTGGACCCAGAAGGTTCCTTAACCCTTGGGACCCAGAGGGTTCCTTAATCCTTGGGACCCAGAGGGTTCCTTAACCCTTGGGACCCAGAGGGTTCCTTGGTCCTTGGGACCCAGAAGGTTCCTTAACCCTTGGGACCCAGAGGGTTCCTTAATCCTTGGGACCCAGAGGGTTCCTTAATCCTTGGGACCCAGAAGGTTCCTTAACCCTTGGGACCCAGAGGGTTCCTTAATCCTTGGGACCCAGAGGGTTCCTTGGTCCTTGGGACCCAGAAGGTTCCTTAACCCTTGGGACCCAGAGGGTTCCTTAATCCTTGGGACCCAGAAGGTTCCTTAGTGCTTGGGGCCCAGAGGGTTCCTTAGCCCTTGGGACCCAGAGGGTTCCTTAATCCTTGGGACCCAGAGGGTTCCTTAGTGCTTGGGACCCAGAGGGTTCCTTAATCCTTGGGACCCAGAGGGTTCCTTAGTGCTTGGGACCCAGAGGGTTCCTTAGCCCTTGGGACCCAGAGGGTTCCTTAGTCCTTGGGCCCCACAGGGCTCCTGGTGGCTCAGGAAGGATCTTTTTCCCCAGGCTCTCCTGGCCAGCAGTGTTCAACACCCTGAGCACTGAGTCCCACCAGCCCCATTGGTTTGCAGCTGAAGGGCTGGGGAGAGCCTCTCCCATTCTGCTGGACATCATCTCTTGCCTTGCCTGAGCTCCACAGGAGGGCCAGGGAAGGGCTTGTTGCTGCCCCAGGCAGCATGAACAGACTCATTCCTGGCCTGCTTCTGGCCTGACTGCTTGCAGCCCAGCTGTGTGTGGCCTCTGAGCAATGGTCCCACAGCAGCCCTGCAGCTCTGGGGGACAGAGCAAGCTCCCAGTAAATGCTGAGACTGCCTCAGAGCTCTGTGAATGCTACTTTTGCCTTATTTAGCTCTGCCTCTTTCTGTGTGTTTGTGTGCACCAGCCTGCAGCACCTCCAGGTTCAACTCTAGGGCATGCTGCTGCCCCTTAGCTCAGCTCCCACTCTGCTCCATGGCTCTGGTTGTCTTGCTCAGAATGGAGGTTTCCTGATTTCCCAGCCTGAGTCATGAGCTCTTACTACCTACAGCCAGCATCTGCACCCCAGCAGGAGCAGTGCTGGAGGCCACCCTGCCTGCAGGGACACTGCCTGCTCTTTGGAGAGCATTTGCATGGTCCTATCGCATGCAGCCTTCTCTTGGGGGTGAGCTGGATCCCAGGATCACAGGATCACACCTCTCAGGATGTTAGGGGTTGGAAGGGACCTCCAAAGATCATCCAGTTCAACCCCCTGCCAGAGCAGGAGCAGAGAATCCAGCACAGGTCACACAGGAATGCATCCAGAGGGGGCTGGAAAGTCTCCACAGAAGGAGACTCCACAACCTCTCTGGGCAGCCTGTTCCAGTGCTCTGGGAGCCTCCCAGGGAAGAAGTTCCTCCTCCTGTTGAGGTGGAACCTCCTGTGCTGCACTTTCTCTCCATTGCCCCTTGTCCTATCCCAGGGGGCAAGTGAGCAGAGCCTGGCCCCTGCCTCTTGCCCCCCAGCCCTCAGCTCTTTAGAAACATTTCTTCAATCCCCTCTCAGTCTTCTCTTCTCCAGACTAAGCAGCCCCAGGGCTCTCAGCCTCTCCTCACAGGGCACTGCTCCAGTCCCTCAAGCATCCTGGGAGCCTCTCTTGGACTCTCTGCAGCAGATCCCTGTCCCTCCTGAACTGGGGAGCCCAGAACTGGATGCAATATTCCAGGTGAGGTCTCAGCAGGGCAGAGCAGAGGGGGAGGAGAAGCTCCCTGGCTCTACTGGCCACACTCCTCTGAATGCCCCCCAGGATGCCATTGGCCTCTTGGCCACCAGGGCACATTGCTGCTGCCCCATGGCTCAGCATTGCTGCTGCTGCTGCCCTGGTTCCCTGCAGCCCTCTGGATGTGTCCTGCTGCAATAGGGAGCAGCTTTTTGTTTTCTTTTTTTTTTTTTCCTGAGGCCTTATTTTCACTGCAGCAGCTTAATAAAAAAGCAGAGCCCCTTCTGTTCTGTGCAGGGCTGCAAGCTGATTGATGGTGGCTGCTGGCTCCCAGGGAAGGATGTGTGATTGTCTTGCCTCTTCATTAGCTGATCTCTCCAGATTTGAGTCCTCACTCTAGCAAGGATCTTTAAATTATGCTCTTCAGGCAAGAAATGCCAGCAGAAACTTTGTCCTCTTTTCACTGACTCCACTGGATGGAGCTCCTTTTGGAGTTCCCTCAATTCCTTCTTTTCCCTGCTGGTTTGGGGATGAGCCCTTCAAATTAAAGACGCAGCATTGTTCCAGAAAGACTTCTTGCAAATCCTCTGGGGAGGGCCCAGAGGAGGCCGTGAAGATGATCAGAGGGCTGCAGAACCTCTGCTGTGGGGACAGGCTGGGAGAGTTGGGGCTGTTCAGGCTGGAGAGGAGAAGGCTCCAGGGACATCTTAGAGCAGCCTTCCAGTACCTGAAGGGGTTCCAGGAGAGCTGGGGAGGGACTTTTGACAAGGGCTGGGAGTGACAGGATGAGAGGCAATGGATTGAAGCTTGAGGAGGGCAGATTGAGACTGGAGATGAGGAAGAATGAGGGTGGTGAGACACTGGCACAGGTTGCCCAGGGAGGTTGTGGCTGTCCCCTCTCTGGAGGTGTTCAAGGCCAGGCTGGATGAGGCCTTGAGCAACCTGGGCTGGTGGGAGGTGTCCCTGCCCATGGCAGGGGGTTGGAACTGGATGATCTCTAAGGTCCTTCCCAACCCAACCCATTCTAGAATTCCAAGCTGATGAATCCAAGAGCCAGAAACCCCAACAAGCAGATGTGTGCCTGGTTTGCTCAGCCCTGAACTGCTGAGCAGTGGTGCTGAGCCCTCCATAAGGGTCACCAGGGGTTGGTTTTCCTTGGAAGTCCCAAAGCTCTCAGGTTTAATGGAGAGGGAAGGAATATCTGGGACTTGAAAGTCCTTGGGGAAGGGGAGGGGAGGGGGAGATGGAGAGGCAGGTTCCTGTGTCAGCTCAGCAGGGCACAGCATCAGGAGAGGCAGCAGCCCTTGGTGTGCTTGGAGAACCTTCTGTGCTGCTCAGCACCTGGGGCTGCAGCCTTTAGGAGGCACCCAGCCTGAGCTCTGGCTGAGCACAGCCCAGAGAAGCCCTCCTGCTGCTGCTGCTGCTGCTGCTGCTGCTGCTGCTGCTGCTGCTGCTGCTGCTGCTGCTGCACCCAGAGCTCCCCCAAGCTGAGGAGCAGGAGCAGACTTCTGTGGAAGGTGCAGGTTTGATTTATGGAGGACCAATGACTGTAAAATTTACTGTGCCCACTGGCAACCAGTCCCAGTAGCCACCCCCCCCCCCCCCTCCCCCACTGGGAGAAATCCACTCCTCATCTTCAGCTTCATCCTTCGAGCTCCACCTTGCAGCTGTCAGATCTTGTCCTGAGATTTCTTCATGATTTGAAGCCTCCTGCTCCTGGTAATCTCCTCCTCAGGAACACACCTGTGATTGACAGGTTGCTTTGGGTTGGAAAGAGACCCTCCAAGGGCATCCTGTCCAAGCCCACCTGCAGGGGCACCTCCAGCTAGAGCAGGCTGCCCAGGGCAGATGATCTCTGAGCTCCCTGCCAAGCTGAGCTGTTCTAGGATTCTTTCAGAGCCGTTTCCCTGGTGCAGCACAGTGCTGAGGCAGGGAAGAGCCTTCTCCTCTCTGGGCCATGCCAAACCCAGGCAGTTTCACCCAGCTCTGAGCCTAGCTGAAGGCTGGGGGCAGCCTTCCCTCTCCCCCTGGCCCAGCTGCCCCAGCAGAGCACTGCACAATGAGGCTGTGCTCACCTGAGGTCACTGCAGCCTCTTCCCCAGGGAGGAGGAGGAGGAGGGGAATGGCCTCTGTCTGTGCTGCAGGAGAGCCACAGCTTGCAGTGCAGCTCTGCAAAGGGTTCAGTGGTCCCAAAGAAACCCAGCATGGACTTGGTGCTGCAATGCATCACAGCTCCACAGAGTGCATTGGGCTGGAAGGGACCCTCCAGGGGCATCCTGGCCAACCCCCCTGCAGGCAGCAGGGACACCTCCAGCTAGAGCAGGCTGCCCAGGGCAGATGGTCCCTGAGGTCCCTGCCAAGCTGAGCCCCTCTAGTATGCTGTCAGAGTCATTCCCCTGGTCCTGCAGAGCAAGGTTTTTCCATGCAGCTGTGACAAGGTGACAGAAAGGAGGCAGGGAGCAGAAGGGCCTCAGGAAGAGTCTGTTTACAACTCAGAAAAACCTCTGAGTGAGGTAAAAGCAAAGCAGAGGCAGAGGCTCCTCCACAGGGACAGTGGGAAAGGGAAGGGCTGTTCATCAGCTTTTTCATTTCTGCTTCATCTGGCCTAGCTGCTCCCAGTCCCTCCCCTTTCAGAAATGAAGTTATTCAAGTTTATACTCTAATAAAACTGGATTTAGAGTTTAAAAGCCCTGCTGGTCTTTGGAGGTTGTTCACTGCAAGGAGGAGGTGGGGGGCAGACCCCCCTCCCCCCACCCCCGCCATCCCCTCTCTGTGCTGGGGCTGGCTCCAGGTGGCTGTTTGAGGAGCCCCTGTGCCCTGCACAAATCCTGCCCCACTGCATCCCTGTGCAGGGCTTTTTCAAAGGCTGGCTGCCAGAGGAGGGCTCAGGGGCTGGAGCAGCAGGGCAGGGGAGCAGCTGCCTGGCACAGAGCAAGGAGAGCAGGGATCAGCCCCCAGGAAGGTGATGCTCTGGCTAGGAGGGGTCTGGAAGGCTGCTCTGGATCAGATTAGCTTCTTGATTACTGACTACTGTGTTCTCATCAGAGGAGAAGAGGGTTTGATCAAAGGAAGATTACCTCCAAAGGGGAAGAGGAGCTTTCATTAGAGAGGCTTAGATGATGTGAAGGAACTTAACTCATCTTTTGAAGAGCTGAGCTTAGCCCTTGGGGCAGGGCTGCTCCCCACTCCTGCCTGTGGCTGCAGCCAGTTCTCAGCACTTAGCAACCCAGAGATGCTCCAGCACCCACCCTTGGCCCCTGCTGCCTGCCCTCAACATGCACCATGCACACAGGGGCTGGATCTTCCTGCAGTAACCTGGGCCAGAGCCCACCTCCAAAGGTCAGAAGCAGAATGGAGCCAGCAGCTAGCAGCCCTCTGCACTTGCCAGCCCAAGAGGCAACAGAGGCTTTATGCAGCTCACTGCTGCTGCTGGGCAGGGTGGCTGGGCAGGGAGACACTTCTCTGCTCCTTGTCCTTTTGGTGCATAGCCACCGGGGGAAAAAAGGCAACACAGGAGTCATTGGGCAACAATGAGCCAGAGATTCCCAGGGGTGTGAGGTAAGGAGGTTGCTTCCTGCCCCTGGATTTCCTTTCTCCTTCATCTCCTGCAGTATCAAGGCCAGCTTGAGTCTGTCTGACTGAGAAACCTCAAACCAAGGAGTCTCTGAGGACTGCTGCTTGACTTCCTTCTTCTGTCCCTCTTCATGGAGGGGATTCTGCCCCTCTGCTCTGCTGAGACCCCACCTGCAGCACTGCCTCCAGATCTGGTGCCTCCAGCACAAGGACATGGAGCTGCTGGAGAGGGTCCAGAGGAGGCCACCAAGATGATCAGAGGGCTGGAGAAGCTCTGCTGTGGGGACAGGCTGGGAAAGTTGGGGCTGTTCAGCCTGGAGAAGGCTCCAGGGAGAACTTAGAGCAACCTGTCAGTACCTGAAGGTGCTCCAGGAGTGCTGGGGAGGGACTTTTGACAGCCTCTTCTATGGGGACAGGCTGAGGGAGTTTGGGCTCTTCAGATTGGAGAAGAGAAGGCTCCTTGGAGCAGCCTTGCAGTAGCTGAAGGGGCTACAGGAGAAACCACTCTAAAGAACTTCTTCCTAATCTCACTCTGAAGAATTTCTTCCTCATCTCCAGTCTCAATCTGCCCTCCTCAAGCTTCAATCCATTGCCTCTCATGCTGCCACTCCCAGCCCTTGTCAGAAGTCCCTCCCCAGCTCTCCTGGAGGTCTCCTTCAGGTACTCGCAGGCTGCTCTAAGGTCTCCCTGCAGCCTTTTCCAGCCTGAACAGCCCCAACTCTCCCAGCCTGTCCTCATGGCAGAAGTTCTGCAGCCCTCTGATCATCTGTGTGGCCTCCTCTGGACCCTCTCCAGCAGCTCCAGGTCCCTCTTGTGCTGGGGGCAGCAGAACTGGAGGCAGTGCTGCAGGTGGGTTCTCAGCAGAGCAGAGCAGAGGTCAGAATCCCCTCCCTGTGCTGCTGCTCTCCCTGCTCTGGATGCAGCTCAGCACACAGCTGCCTGCTGGGCTGCCAGGGACCAGTGCTGGCTCCTGGGGAGTTTGTCACCACCTGACAGCCACAAGTCCTTCTCCTCCAGGCTACTCTCCAGCCACTCCTCACCCACCCTGGATCTGTGCTTGGGATTGCCCTGAGCCAGCTGCAGGACCTTGCCCTTGGCCCAGTTGGACTGCATGAGGTCGGCTTGGCCCCAGCTCTGCAGCCTGTCCAGGTCCCTCTGGAGGGGCTTAGCCATCCTGCATTTCCCACATGTCCTTCAGGCAGCTCAGGCAGGAGGATGAGGAACTCCAGCCCCAGCTCTCCACGAGACACTGGAAGAGAGATGGGAGCCAAACGTCGTTAGTGGGACGGCAGATTAGAGCTGGTAATTGTCTGACAGCAGAACTATTGCACCCAACACGAGGTAATTCAGTTTAGACCTCGTTAGGTTGGCAGAAAGATGAATTAATCACCAGTGCTGGCAGTTAGTGGTTGCCTAGGGAGCCATGATCATGACCTGATTATCTTTAACACAAGCAAAGAGAGAGCTCTCCCCCACCGACCCCAGACGTCCACCAGGGCTTTGCAAAGGCTCAGCTCCCAAAGCTGGGAAAGATGATGAGTGGGATTCATTTGGAGGGAAATTTTAATACCAAAAAAAGAAAAGAAAAGAAAAGGAAAAAAAAAAGTGAATGGAGATGAGAAATTCTTTAATGAGAGCTTATTAAGTGATAATTTCACCTCAAAGGAAGAGGACGACTCTGCCTGGAAGTCTCCCTGCTGATCTGGTGGCAAAAGGAATGAGGCTGCTGGGGATGGGAGTACAAGCATGGAAAGAAGGGGGAAAGGGGAAGAACTCAGGACTGCAGCAAGGGAAGGCAGGAAATTGGTCAGGAAAACTGAAGGCAAGAAACAAACAAAAACCAAACCAAAACCAAAACCAAAACCAACCAACCAACAACCAAAAACCCCCAAAACAAACAACTGAAGACAAGAAACAAACCAACCAAACCAAACCAAAACCAAACACAATCCCCACCTCCCCAAAAAACCACAAGCAAACAAACAAAAAAAACCAAAACCAAACAAACCCAAAACCACAAAACCCCAAACCTCCGTGGCCAGCAGGTGAGTGACCCACCAGAGAGTTTCTGAAGTGGTGCATTGGGTTTTACAAGGTCACAGAATCAATGGTCTGCATTGGAAGGGACCTCCAGAGCTCATCCAGTCTGACCTCCCTGCACTCAGCAGGGACATCTCCAACTAGCTCAGGCTGCCCAGGGCCTCACAGAGCCTCACCTTCAATATCTCCAGGGAAGGGACCTCAACCACCTCCCTGGCCAACCTGGGCCAGTGTTCCACCACCCTCAGACTGAAGAACTTCTTCCTGACATCCAATCTAAATCTGCCCTTCCCTAGTCTGAAGCCATTGTCCCTTCTCCTGTCCCTGCAGGCCTTTGCAAACAGTCTCTCTGCAGCCTTCCTGGAGCCTCCTTCAGGTACTGCCAGGCTGCTCTCAGGTCTCCCCAGAGCCTCCTCCTCTTCTCCAGGCTGAACACCCCCAGCTCCCTCAGCCTGTCCTCATAGCAGAGCTGCTCCAAGCCCTGAGCATTCTCCTGGCCCTCCTCTGGACCCTCTCCATCAGCTCCATGTCCTTCCTGTACTGAGGGCTCCAGACCTGCACAGACTCTCCCCTGTCCAGCTGAGCATGGGAGTGACAGAGTAGCTTTGGTGGGCACCTGGTGTGCAGTCAAGGTCAGCCTACCAAAAGTGTCCAGAGAAGGGCAAGGAGGCTGCAGAAGGCCCTGGAGCACCTGGGCCATGAGGAGGGGCTGAGGGAGCTGGGGGTGTGGAGGCTGGAGAAGAGGAGGCTGAGGGGAGACCTCCTTGCTCTCTGCAGCTCCCTGAGGGGAGGTTGCAGTGAGGAGGGGGCAGCCTTTGCTCCTTGGGGGCAAGGGACAGGCCCAGAGGCAATGGCTCCAAGCTGCAGCAGGGGAGGCTCAGGCTGGAGCTCAGGAACTCTTTCTGCCCTGGAAGGCTTCTCCAAGCTTGGCAGAGGCTGCCCAGGGCAGTGCTGCAGTGCCCATCCCTGGAGGGGTTCCAGCAGCTGTGGAGCTGGTGCTGAGGGCCATGGTTTAGTGCTGGATGGAGGGCTGGACTGGATGAGCTTGGAGGTCTCTTCCAACCAGCTTCTCCTCACAGAATGGAATCTTAGAATGGTGGAATGATTTGGGTCATCCAAGCCAACCACCCTGCAGAGACATCTGCAACTAGAGCTGGTTGCATGGAGCCCTCATTCTATCCTGACCTGGAATGGGTCCAGGCACAGAGCATCTCCCACCTCTCTGGGCAACCTGGGCCAGGCTCTCCCCACCCTCAGTGTCAAACATTTCTCCCTTCTCTCCACTCTGAACCTCCCTCTTTCAGTTTCAAACCATCACTCCTTGCCCTGGCACAGCAGGCCCTGCTCACCAGCTTCTCCCCAGCTTTCTTCTTGGCCCCTTTCAGCACTGAAAGGCCACCAGAAGGTCTCCCTGGAGCCTTCTCTTCTCTAGGCTGAACAACCTCAACCCTCTCAGCCTCGCCTCAGCCCTCAGCTTGTTTTCTCTGGCCTGTTCTGCCTCCTGACACGTGGCTGAGCCAGGGTCCTGTCCTGACCCTTTCCCCAGTGATGCTCAGGGGGAGAGATGGAGGCTGCACAGTCGGCCAAGCAGTGAGCCAGGCAGAGAGCCAACATTTGCCTTTCCCCAAGGCTTCCTTTCAGCTCCTGGGATGCTGAGGTGATCCCCAACCCTTCCTCCCACCTCTACTTGGAGACCAAGGACCTTATCACACCAAGGACCACAGGCAGCCACACAGCAGAGGCAGTGCCAGGGAGCAGGGACAGTGGCTGTGAGACCAGGCTGCCTAGAACTCATTATCTGATTGCAGGGAATGTGGGCAGCAGAGCACCCAGCCAGCTCCCTCAGCCAGCTCCTCTCATTCAAAACACTTGACTCAGGGCTCAGCAAACATTCTGCTGTCCAAAAATAATGAGATTTTAAAAATTAATAAAATCCAGCTCTGTTTATTTGCCTTCTATTTTTTTTCTATCTTTTTTTTTTTTTTTTGATGGAGCTGTTAGGAATCCTGTTTCCAGCTCCTCCCTGCAGTCACCAGGTTGGCTGTGATATGATTTTTCATTCAAGACCAAGTGTCTCATGTAATCTCCTGACTCTTGCAAGCTGGGGGTGGGAGGAAAATAACAACTTTCTGAGGACTGAGTCATCAGAGCTGCCAACCCTGGGCCACCTCTTTGGGCTGGTAAAGTAGGGATAGGGAGATGCTCTCAAGACACTGCTGAGAATCACAGGATCACAGAAGCACATTCAGGTTGGGAAAGATAGCTCCTCTCATTGAAGATTTCATTCTCTGGAGAGCAGCTGCTCCTTTTAGACACCAAGCAGTGGCAGGAAGAATTCTCAGCCTGATGTCTCTTGATCCTCTCTGCCATAAAACCAGGACTCCTGGGGGCCATGCTGCCCAGGTCCTGATGAAGAGATGCAGGGACCACGTGGCTGCTCATCAAGGGTAAAGAGAGTGCATCATAAGAGGTGAGATCCAACCATGAGTGCTGGAGGATGCTATGAGGAGGAGATATGCAAACCCCATCTCTAGCACAACCCTGCCACAGCTTTTCTGAGCTGGAGAGTCTCCACAGTCACCTCCACAATGTTCTTCTGCCTCTGACTTTTGAGTGCTGCTGTTTGTGCCATCTCAGAATCACAGAAACATTCAGGTTGGGAAAGATCCTCAGCATCACCAAGTCCAACCCAGAAGCCTACTCTACAAGGGTCACCCCTAAACCACATCCCCAAGCACCACATCCAAACCACCTTGAAACACATCCCCAGGCTTGGGGACTCCACCACCTCCCTGGGCAGCACATTCCAATCTCTGACTACTCCTGCTGGGAAAAAAGGTTTCCTAATGTCCAGTCTAAACCTACCCAGTGGCAGCCTGAGGCCATTCCCTCTTGTTCTATCAGTAATGACTTGTGAGAAGAGACCAGCAGCAGCCTCTCCACAACCTCCTTTCAGGTAGTTGTAGA
This sequence comes from Indicator indicator, assembly GCF_027791375.1. Classification (NCBI taxonomy): domain Eukaryota; kingdom Metazoa; phylum Chordata; class Aves; order Piciformes; family Indicatoridae; genus Indicator; species Indicator indicator. The sequence goes on from NC_072035.1 coordinate 15,471,025, forward strand.
CAGCAATGAGGTCTCCCTCAGCCTCCTCTTTTCCAAACTAACCATCCCCAGCTCCTTCAGCCTCTCTTTATCAGATTTCTTCTCCAGGTCCTTCACAGCTTCCTTGCCCTCCTCTGCCCTGGCTCCAGCACCTCCACATCTCTCTTGTGTTGAGTGCCCACAACTGGAGACAATGCTCAAAGTGTGACCTCACCAGAGGGGACAATCCCCTCCCTGCTCCTGCTGGACACAGCATTGCTGATCCCAGCCAGGATGCCTTTGGCTTTCTTGGCCACCTGGGCACACTGCTGGCTCCTCTTCAGCTGCTTGTCCATTGTCACCCCCAGGTCCCTTTCTGCCAGGCAGCTTTCCAGCCACACTGCCCCAAGCCTGTAGCATTGCTTGGGGTTGTTGTGAGCCAAGTGCAGGACCTGGCATTTGGCCTTGATGAAGCTCATCCCATCAATGTTGTCCCATGGATCCAATCTATCCAAGTCCCTTTGCAAAGCCTCCCTACCCCCATGAAGTTCAACACTCCCACCCAACTTGGGGTCATCAGCAAAGTTACTGCTGACACACTCTGTGCCTTCATCAAGGTCATCAATAAAGATGTTAAACCAGAAGTGGTCCCAACCCTGAGTCCTGAGGAACACCACTTGTGACTGGACACCAGCTGGATTTAACTCCATTGACCACAACTCTTAGAGCCCTTTCACCCTGCCAGAGCTTTATCCATCAGAGTGTGTGCTCATCCAAGCCATCAGCAGCCACTTTGTCCATGAGAATTCTATGGGAAACAGGGTCAAAGGCTTTTTGAAAGTCTAAGTAGACAAGTGCCTGTCAGTGCTGCCTCCTTTTGGGTTGGTAAAATAGGGATGGGGATGCTCTCAAGTCACCTCTGAGTTAGTGGGAAAGGAGGGAGTTCCTTTACCTGTCACTGCTTTCCCTCTGGGATTCCTTCTCCTCTCCATGGCACAGAGGTCAGCAAAATCCCAGGGCATCCCTCCCCTGGAGGGAATAGATCAGAGCCTGAGCTCTGCACTGCCTTGCTGAGCAGTGTTTGAAGCTGTCCCAGGGGTGGCAGGAGGACCTGAATTGTCCTAGCTACCTGCTGGTGCCAGAGCTGTCCTTGCTGGGAGGGAACTGGCAGGGAAGGGCAGCCTGTGGTGCTGTGAGGCAGGGCTTGGGCAGGAGGAATGCTTGGGAACTGCCCAAGCAGCCACAGGCACCCAGAGCTTAATGAGTTTCAGCAGCTTCAGAGGTCTGAGGGTAGCCTCCACCCCACACCCATCCTTCGGCCTTTGTGCTTTTCTCACTGCAGGTTCATTCCCTCCCTGGTGCCAGCAATGCTGCTGGGAAGCGGTTAGGGAGCCAGCAGGGCAGGACTGGCTCCACAGCTCTCCTGCTGGCTGCCCTGATGGCATCTCTTGTGCCCAGTGCCAACCTCTCCCCGAGTGTATGCCAAGCCAAATGGTGTGAGGCAGTCAGGTGCAGCCCCATGGAGAGCTCAGCAAAGCCAAGGACTTGGTGTTCTGAAGGCTCAGGGAAACGAGGCCAGGGGCTGGGCATTGCCCAGGGATGGACCTGTGGGTGCTGCCCACTGCCCAACTCTCTGCCCACAGCCCAGCTCTCTGCCTACTGCCCAACTCTCTGCCCACTGCCCAGCTCTCTTTGCCCACTGCCCAGCTCTCTCTGCCCACTGCCCAGCTCTCTCTGCCCACAGCCCAGCTCTCTGCCCACTACCCAGCTCTCTGCCCACGGCCCAGCTCTCTCTGCCCACTGCCCAGTTCTCTGCCCACTGCCCAGTTCTCTCTGCCAGTGCCCAGCTCTCTCTGCCAGTGTCCAGCTCTCTGCCCACTACCCAGCTCTCTGCCCAGTGCCCAGCTCTCTCTGCCCACTGCCCAGTTCTCTGCCCACTGCCCAGCTCTCTCTGCCCAGTGCCCAGTTCTCTGCCCACTGCCCAGTTCTCTCTGCCAGTGCCCAGCTCTCTCTGCCAGTGCCCAGCTCTCTCTGCCCACTGCCCAGTTCTCTGCCCACTGCCCAGTTCTCTCTGCCAGTGCCCAGCTCTCTCTGCCCACTGCCCAGCACTCTTCCCACTGCCCAGTTCTCTCTGCCCACTGCCCAGCTCTCTCTGCCCACTGCCCAGCTCTCTGCCCACAGCCCAGCTCTCTCTGCCCACTGCCCAGTTCTCTGCCCACTGCCTAGTTCTCTCTGCCCACTGCCCAGCTCTCTGCCCACTGCCCAGCTCTCTCTACCCACTGCCCAGCTCTCTCTACCCACTGCCCAACTCTCTCTGCCCACTGCCCAGCTCTCTGCCCACTGCCCAGCTCTCTCTACCCACTGCCCAGCTCTCTGCCCACAGCCCAGCTCTCTCTGCCCACTGCCCAACTCTCTCTACCCACTGCCCAGCTCTCTCTGCCCACTGCCCAGCTCTCTGCCCACTGCCCAGCTCTCTCTACCCACTGCCCAGCTCTCTGCCCACAGCCCAGCTCTCTCTGCCCACTGCCCAACTCTCTCTACCCACTGCCCAACTCTTTCTGCCCACTGCCCAGCTCTCTCTGCCAAGTTCCCAGCTCTCTTTGCCCACTGCCCAGCTCTCTCTGCCCACTGTCCAGCTCTCTGCCCACTGCCCAGCTCTCTCTGCCCACTGCCCAGCTCTCTGCCCCCTGCCCAGTTCTTTCTGCCTCCTGCCCAGCTCCCTCTGCCCCCTGCCCATCTCTCTCTCTGTGTGGGGAGAGTGGAGAGCCTGGCACCAGAGCCCTGCATTGCCCAGGCTCAGCAGTGGTGCCCAGCACGCTGCAGGGCTGCTGCCCTGCCAGAGGAGCGCTGCCCACATGCGCACTCCCCAGGAGCAGGTCTGACTCATCCTGGCCTGGATCAGCTCCACCATCTCTCTGCAGTCACCCAGGGAGACCTTGGAGAGGCAGCTCCTGAGTGGATGAGGACATCTGGGCACAGGTTTGCATCTCCGAGGAGCAGCACAGCCGAGCTGTAAAGGCTCAAAGGCATTCAGAGTGCCCTGGGCTTAGCCCTGCTGCCAGCACCATTCCCAGGTAATGCGAATCCACACACGGCTCCTGCCCCTGGGAGAGGAAAATCCCAACACCAGGCACAGCAGCTGACCTTCGAGGTGCCTGCCAACCCACTGCCAGGCAGGCAGCTCTCTGGAGAGGAAGCTGAAATTTTCACAGAGTGCATCGAGCTGGAAGGGACCCTCCAAGGGCAGCTTGCCCAACCCCCTGCAGGCAGCAGGGACACCTCCAGCTAGAGCAGGCTGCACAGGGACACAGCAAGGCTGAGCTTGGATGTCTCCAGGGATGGGGCCTCAAGCACAGCCCTGGGCAGCCTGTTCCAGTGTCTCCCCAGCCTCACTGTGCACAACTCCCTCCTAATGTCCAACCTCAGTCTGCCCTGCTCCAGTTCCAAACCATTGCCTCTCCTCCTATCCCCACAGCCCCTTCTGAACAGTCCCTCCCCAGCCTTCCTGGAGGTCTCCTTCAGATCTTGAAATGCAGCTCTGAGGTCTCCCTGGAGCCTTCTCTTCTCCAGGCTGAACAGCCCCAACTCTCCCAGCCTGTCCCCACAGCAGAGGTTCTGCAGCCCTCTGATCATCTGTGTGGCCTCCTCTGGACCCTCTCCATCAGGTCCATGTCTCTCTTGTGTTGGGGTGCCACAGCTGAAGCATCACCAGTTTGGCTAACGAGGGGACCCTTAACTGAGCTCCAACATAAAAACAGACAAGCAAGGTAGAAGGGGTGGGAAAGGCTGCACAGGAGGAATACAGAAGCACTGCTGCAGCATGCAGGAAACACCTTAGGGAACTGCCTTGGCTTGACAAGGGCTGTGGAGCATCACCATAAGCAGGGAAGGATTAGAGAAGGAGTGTGTGGGGGTAGGATGGGTGTTACACTGAGGCTGATGATGATGCTGAGGAAGTCAACATTTCCTTTGCATCTGTTTCCACTGGCAAGGTTCTCCCAGGCCATTGTGTTTTGAGCAGGAGTTCAAGGAGGAGAACAAATGCCAGGAGTGGAAGGGGATCAAGTCAGGGATCCATAGATGCACAGATTGGTGTGGGTTGGAAGGGCCTCTTAAAGATCACCCAGTTCCTACTCACTCCAAAGAATTTCCTCCTCATCTCCTGTCTCAATCTCTGCCCTCTTCCAGCTCAAAGCCATCTCCCCTCATCCCTGATGGCTCACGCCAAACCGTATTGCTCCTCAAAACTCAGCCCCAGAGCTTTCCTCTTTTCTTCCCCCCCAGGAAAGCTCAAATCCAGCTCCTCTGTGGTCAGTCTGCTGCTGCCCAGTCTCTGCTAAGTCCCAGCCTGGATCTGTGCTGCTGTTCCCCAGTGCTCCTGCCAAGCTCCCCCAGGTCAGCCCTGCTGCATAGCCATGAGCTGCTCCTTACTGAACTCTGCCTTTAAACTGCAGCCTGCTAGAGTCCTCATGTTGGAGCTCTTCCCCACGGATCCACTTGGCTTTGCTTTTGAAGAACGAGCCCTCCCCACCCCCATCATCTTTATTTCAGTCCCTCTGAGTGAGCAGAACCACAGCAGCCCCAGCACAGACCTGGGAGAGGAAGCTGGGAGGGGGAACCTGGACATGGTGAGACAGAGAGAGAGAGAGGGCTGGAGGAAAGGAGGAGGTAGATTTGTGAGCCTGAAAGCTGCCTCAGTGGCAGCACAGCAGAGGAACTGGAATCAGGGGCATGGCAGGGGAATGCCAGGGGAATGCAGGAGGGAAAAACACAAGAAGAAAAGCAAAAGAGGAAGGAATCAATGTGAGAAACATTGGTACAAGGATCAGCTGCAGGAGGCAAGAGAATGAGAAAGGCAAAGACAGAAACACCCAAGCAGCTCCTGGCAGCTGGCAGCCAGGGGGGATTGTGGCAGTGTTAGGCTGGACCTTTGCAATTGTCCACAGATATTGAACAGGAAGTGGTAGAATGGAAATAAATTGGGTGCAAAAAGGAGAACAATGAGAGTTAGTCCTAAACAATCCCATTGGAGAAGAGGAGGCTCTGAGGAGACCTTCCTGTGGCCTGCCAGTATCTGAAGGGGGCTACAAGAAAGCTGGGGATGGACTTCTGAGGGTGTTAGGACCCAGGGGGAATGGAGCAAAACTAGGAGTAGGGAGATTCAGATTGGATGTTAGGAAGAAATTCTTCCCCATGAGGGTGGTGAGACACTGGCACAGGTTGCCCAGGGAGGTGGTGGAAGCCTCATCCCTGGAGGGGTTTGCAGCCAGGCTGGATGTGGCTGTGAGCAACCTGCTGTGGTGTGAGGTGTCCCTGCCCATGGCAGGGGGGTTGGAACTGGCTGATCCTTGAGATCCCTTCCAGCCCTGACAATTCTCTGATTCTATATCTACCATAAGAATCAGTTTGGTAAACAACCTTCCTCTCTTTTCCCTTCCTCACGCTGAGAAACACTAACCTGGTGCTGCTGCTGGCTCCTGCTGACCTTGGCTGCATTGTTTTGGCTAAGTTCTTACAACTCTCTGCTCTTTCACTTGTCCCTTTTGTGTCCAGGGTGGGTAAGGAGGGGGGCAGGCAGTGGGAAGCTGTTAGCAGCTCCCCTGGTTTTTGGCTGGGGGCGGTTCTTGTGCTGTTTATACATTGTAAAGGCCTGAAAATATTTGTAACTGCAGTAAATATTATTTGTAACTGCTGTATATTTGGTACAGGTTAATCACAGGATCATCACAGAGTCAACCAGGTTGGAAGGGACCTCAGAGATCATCCAGTCCAACCTAGCACCCAACACCTCCTGACAACTAAACCCTGGCTCCAAGTGCCACATCCAATCCTGTTTTGAACACCTCCAGGGATGGTGACTCCACCACCTCCCTGGGCAGCACATTCCATGGCCAATTACTCTTTCTGGGAAGAACTTCCTCCTCACATCCAGCCTAAACCTCCCCTGGCACAGCTTGAGACTGTGTCCTCTTGTTCTGCTGCTGCTTGCCTGGGAGAAGAGCCCAACCCCCACCTGGCTACAGCCTCCCTTCAGGGAGTTGGAGACAGCAATGAGGTCTGCCCTGAGCCTCCTCTTCTCCAGGCTGAACACCCCCAGCTCCCTCAGCCTCTCCTCACAGGGCTGTGCTCCAGACCCCTCCCCAGCTTTGTTGCCCTTCTCTGGACACATTCCAGCATCTCAATGTCCTTCTTAAACTGAGGAGCCCAGAACTGGACACAGCACTCAAGGTGTGGCCTGAGCAGAGCTGAGTCCAGGGCAGGATGACTTCCCTGCTCCTGCTGGCCACACTATTGCTGATGCAGGCCAGGATGCCATTGGCCTTCTTGGCCACCTGGGCACACTGCTGGCTCCTGTTCATTGCATTTCATTGCAGACTGCAGTTTTTCTTGTAAACACAGCTTCATTTACTTCCAGCTGGGCTGGGCTGGCAAATTTAATGTTTGGGGGGAAAGGAGGGGGTAGTTTTTCAACCCACCACAGGGATCCTGATTGCTTCTCCTCCGAAACTCATCTTCTGGCAGTCACACTTCATCTTTTCAGGCCACCTTCAGTAGCTTCACTGCTCCAAACTTCCTATTCCCACAGCAAGCACTGACAGTGTCACAGAGAAGTCATCTCCACCTTGCTCCTTCTGCCCTTCCTGGGCTGAAGAGGTGGCACATGTGGGGAGATGTTTGCTGGGAGGCACTAGGGGATGAAGAACTGCAGCAATGAAAATTAGAATAGAATCATAGAATCAGTCTGGATGGGAAGGGACCACAAGGCTCAGCCAGTTCCAACCCCCCTGCCATGGCCAGGGACACCTCACACTACAGCAGGCTGGCCACAGCCTCATCCAGCCTGGCTGCAAACACCTCCAGGGATGAGACCTCAACCACCTCCCTGGACAACCCATTCCAGGCTCTCACCACCCTCATGGGGAAGAACTTCTTCCTCACATCCAGCCTGAATCTCCCCACTTCCATCTTTATTCCATTCCCCCTGGTCCTGTCACTCCCCGACACCCTAAAAGAAGAAGAACCATGGCTCTTGTGATGGCACAGAATCACAGGTTGGCAGGCTTTGGAAGGGACCTCTGGAGTTCATTCATTCCAACCCCCCTGCTCCAGCAGGGCACCCACAGCAGCTTGCCCAGGAGCACAATGCCCAGGGGGGGTTGGAAGATCTCCACAGAAGGAGACTCCACAACCTCTCTGGCCAGCCTGCTCCAGGCCTCCAGCACCCTCACACCAAACAACTTTCTCCTCCTCTTCAGATGAAACCTCCTGGCTTCCAGTTTGTGTCCATTGCTCCTTGGCCTGTCCTATCCTTGGGCACCACTGAGCAGAGTCCAGCCCCAGCCTCTTGCTCCCCACAGCTCCTTTAACTCCTGCTGAGCACTGATCAGATCCCCTTTGGGGCTGCTCTTCTCCAGGCTCCACACCCTAGGGCTCTCAGCATCTCCTTGTCAGAGAAGGTTGTTCCTCCTCAGGGGCTGGGTCCTGTGCTTGTCCTTGTTGAACTTCATGAGGTTGCCTTCCACACATCCCTCCAGCCTGTGCAGACCTCACTGGATGGCAGCACAGCCTGCTGGGCTGTCAGCCACCCCTCCCAGCCCTCTACCACCACTGGGAGCATTTCAGGTGGCACAGCACCAAGGAATGAGGGTTTAACTCTCAGCAGCAGCTCCTCAGCCCTGCTCTGGTGGGTCAAGCTGTTTTGCTGCTGCTCAGCTGCTCATGCTGCTCCCAAGAAGGAATGAGGCTGTTTGGGGGTTTCTGGCGGTGACCTGAGTCATTGCTGTCATTTGTCTCACTTCAGTGGAGTTAGGCTTGGCCATGCAGCCCTTCTGGGGAGGAGCAGGAGACTGCATCAGAATCTTCTCATGGGCTACATGCTGGTAGGAAGGAAATGGTCCTCTAGTGCCTGGAGAAATGATTATTGTGGACATTAACACTACTTGGAGGATCTCAGAGGCCTGAGAGCAACCCTGAAGAAAAAGCCTTGGGGGTGTTGGTTGCTGAGAAGCTCCCCAGGAGCCAGCAGTGCAACCCAGCAGGCAGCTGTGTGCTGGGCTGCAGCCAGAGGAGTGTGGGCAGCAGGGCAGGAGAGGGGATTCTGCCCTTGGCTCTGCTCTGCTGAGACCCCACCTCCAACCCTGCCTCCAGTTCTGCTGTCCTCAGCATGAGAAGGACACAGAGCTGCTGGAGTGAGTCCAGAGGAGGCCACAAAGATGATCCAAGGGATGGAGCAGCTCTGACATGGGGACAGGCTGAGGGAGCTGGGGGTGTTCAGGTGGAGAAGAGGAGGCTGAGGGAAGACCTCCTTGCTCTCTGCAGCTCCCTGAGGGGAGGTTGCCGTGAGGAGGGGGCAGCCTCTGCTCCTTGGGGGCAGGGGACAGGCCCAGAGGCAGTGGTTGCAAACTGCAGCAGGGGAGGCTCAGGCTGGAGCTCAGGAACTCTTTCTGCCCTGGAAGGCTTCTCCAAGCTTGGCAGAGGCTGCCCAGGGCAGTGCTGCAGTGCCCATCCCTGGAGGGGTTCCAGCAGCTGTGGAGCTGGTGCTGAGGGCCATGGCTCAGTGGTGCCCTGCAGTGCTGGGTGAGGGTTGGACTGGCTGAGCTTGGAAGGCTCTTCCAACCAGAGCTATTCTGTGGTTCTGTGCCCCCTGAAGCAGGGCCCAAGCACCATGTCTGCACCATGCAGCAGCTGGGGACTACATTCTGCCTAAGCTTATAGAGGTCCTGAGTCCGTCTGGGCTGAGGAGTCTAGAATTTCAAAGCTTCCTATCTGGAGTCCATGCTGGATGCTGCTCTGTCTCCCTCTCACCAGGCAGCTGGTTGCTACTTCTTCCAGCTAAGAAGACTCCTAAGCTGGGCCCTGAGCCCCTAAGCAAATTTGTTTCCATTAATCTTGGCTCCATGAGCTTCACACAGAAGCTTTTTGGGTTTGTTTCTGTCCTTTTATCAATTTTCAGTGGTTTTTTTTGTTTATTTTCCAGCAGCACAGTTCTGGCCACTCCTGGGAAGCACCTGGGGCAATGCTCTCTATAGGCAGCCAGTGCCAGCCACCAACCACAGCAGTGCCAGGGACAATCCTCCCAGCAACTCCCTGCACCACCCTTTCTCAGGTGGCAGATGGTGCCCACTCTCAGCAAGGCTGCCAGCTGCTGAGCAAGGCTCCTCCAGAGGTGTCTGAGGGTCACCCAGGCAGGCAGCACACCCCAGCAGATCTGCTGTGTCCCCACAGCTCCTGCTGCTGTCTTCTGCTCTGCTCTTGGCTGCTGTCTGAGCCCAGCCTGGTGCCCCCCTCCCTTGGGCAGCGGCTCTGAGCTGGGTGGGCAGCTGCTGTCCTTAGCTGTCAAAGGTGGGGGGAGTGCCAGGCTTCTCTTGGTTTTCCTATTCCTGCAGCCCTCTGCTTCTAACACCAAGCCAACAGATGCCAGCTGTGCAAAGGGCCTTGAAACCCTGTGCCCAGGTGGAGGCACCTCTTGCTTCTGCTCATCTGAGGCTCTGCCTCTTGTCATTAGGACCTCTGACAGTCAGATCTTCAGGGTTTTAATCCTTGCTCTGGAGAGGTTTCAGAAGGGAGGTGAGATACAGCTTGAAAGCTGGAATCACCTCAAGCCCACCCCTGGTCCTGCTGTGTGCTCTGGCTGCTGATGGAAGCTGGCCTGAGCTGTGTTCACAGCCTGGGTTGTCTGTTCTCAGAGCCAGCCTGGTCCTGCTCAGGATGTTGCCAGCTGGTCAGACACGAGTGCAGAACTGACTGGCAAGTGCAGAACTGACTGGCAAGTGCAGGGCTGTGCCTGGCAACCTGAGGGAGCAGGGCAAGGAAGAGGAGGATGCTTCCCCAGCATCCACATCTGATCCACTGCTGGTGGAAATCGAAGCACAGGAGGAGCCTGAGACAGTGGAGTGTGGAGAGTCACTGCTGCTGGGTGCCACGGGGAGAGCTGAGCCTCTGCTGAGGGAAGGTTAAAACCTGGAGAGCACAGAGCAGTTCCCAACTGCCCTGCTGTGAGCCAGAGCAGAGCTGGTTCTGCTCAAAGCTGGTTCTGCTCAGGGCTGGCCCTGCCCAGCTCAGCCTCTGCTCACTGAGCCACTTGCTGCACCTCAGGGCAGCTTTGCACACCCAGGAGCTGCTTCTACCACACACAAGCTGCTGGGGAGAGCTCCTGCCAAGGGCTGGGATGCAGAAAGCCTCTGCCTGGCACTTGCTCCTGGCCACACCAAGGGCACTGCCACAGCTTGGGCCACCCCTTGGGGGGCATAAGGCAGAGGGGGCAGCTGCAGGGAGGAGCAGACAGCACAGGGGACCCTCAAGTGCCCAGCAAGGGATTGCAGCCCATGGAGGGCATCTTCAGCAGCAAGCTGAGGGATCCCCAGGGTCAAGCCTCTTCTTCCCTGGCTGCTGTCCCAGGAGGACTCTGTCCCTTCAGCCTTCCATCCCCATCCCTGTGTTCCTCAATCCACTTCCAGCAGCCCAGATGCTGTGACCCAGAGGGGACCTGCTGCAAAGCTGGGAGCCAGCAGAGAAGTGGCCCCCCGTGCCCTGCTCCACATCACTGCCTGTGCCAGGGCCCTGTAGGCAGGCTGCAGCTCCAGCTGAGATTAGGATTATTGGTAAGGTCTTTTTTTTTTTTTTTACCATATGTTGTCCCTCCTGCTGGGCAGCTGTGACTGAAAGCCTGCCTAAGTCTGCTTAGCCTCTGCACAGCTGCTCCTGCCACTGCTTCTGCCCCTCGCTGAGTCTGTGGCAGGGCACTCTGTCCTCTCCACCCTCTGGACTCAAAACATCCTCCTTCCCACCTTCCCCTCTGGCCTTCTCACCTTCCCCTCCCACCTTCCCCTTCTTCCTTTCCTTCCCCTCCTTCCTTTCCTTCCCCTCCTTCCTTTCCTTCTCCTCCTTCCCCTCCCACCTTCTCCTCCTTCCTTTCCTTCCAATCCTTCCTTTCCTTCTCCTTTCCTTCTCCTTTCCTTTCCTTCTCCTTTCCTTCTCCTTTCCTTTCCTTTCCTTTCCTTTCCTTTCCTTTCCTTTCCTTTCCTTTCCTTTCCTTTCCTTTCCTCTCCTTCCTTTCCTTTCCTTTCCTTTCCTTTCCTTTCCTTTCCTTTCCTTTCCCTTTCCTTTCCTTTCCTTTCCTTTCCTTTCCTTTCCTTTCCTTTCCTTTCCTTTTCCTTTCCTTTCCTTTCCTTTCCTTTCCTTTCCTTTCCTTCCTTCCTTTCCTTTCCTTCCCTTCCCTTCCCTTCCCTTCCCTTCCCTTCCCCTTCCCTTCCCTTCCCTTCCCTTCCCTTCCCTTCCCTTCCCTTCCCTTCCCTTCCCTTCCCTTCCCTTCCCTTCCCCATCTTCTTTCCCCTCTTTCCTTCCCCACCTTCCAGCTCCAGTTGAGGTGAGCAGTGCCTGCTGCTGAGCCTTCTCTGTTCTCATGCCCTCAGAGTGCTCCATGGGCTTGAGGTCCAGATGCAGCCTTGGGTGTATTCTGCAACCTGACTATGAAAAGGGATGGGCAGGAGATGCCCTGCAGGTGCTCCCCCATCAGTTGGAGAAGCTCTTGTCTCTTGCCTTGTCCACTGGTGGCCACTGCAGCTGAGTTGGCCATGATTTCCTTGGGGTGCTTCAAAGAAAGGAATTGCTGAGTTGTTAGGGTTAGAGCAGCCAGGTGTTGGGAGGGGGGTGGTGGTGAGCTGTGTTCTGGTCCCTTCTCCCTAGTCTCAGGTGATAGAGGAAATGGCCTGGAATTGTGCCAGGGGAGGGTTAGGTTGTAGATGGGGAAAAGTTTCTTTGCTGCAAGAGTGGTGAGGGACTGGAAGAGGCTGCCCAAAGAGGTGGTGGAGTCCCCATGCCTGGAGGTGTGCAAGAAATGTGTGGCCATGGCACTTAGGGCCATGGTTTAATGGTCATGGTGGTGTTGGGTTGCTGGTTGGACTGGATGACCTTGGAGGTGTCTTCCAACTCAAACAATTCTGTGATTCTCTGCTCATTTCTCTCCTCTGAAGCTGCTGAGAGCTCTCCAGACGAATTAGAAGCTCCTGTTAAAGCAAACACCTGACTTTGGCTCTTCCTTGCCCAGCCATTGGGAGTGTCCTCAGCCTGGAGTTCCCTTTAGGCAGCAGGGAAAGTGTTTGCAGCCCCCAAAGCCTCTCAGCATGGTCTGCCTCTGGCTCCCAGAAGAGCAGAAAGATGAGTGACAGAGCCATGCTGTGGATGGGAGGCCACCAGGAGCTTTGGGCTGCTTCCAGCTCCAGTGCTGCACAAAGGGCTGTCCACTAGGAGGGCTCTGGGCAGCCAGTGGCAGTGCCCCCTCCTTGGGTCCTCTCTGGCAGCCTGGCTGATGCAGGAAATGTGCCCTTGAGTCGCTGAGGAGCGCTGCTGACTCTCTGCCCAGTGCTGCAGTGAAAGAGGCTCCGTCTGCCCACCACAGCATCTCTGAGAGATCAATACTGTCTGGGCACAGGAGATCCTGGGTGAATGAAGCACTAATTATTAATTTACTAGTCAGAATAAACATCTCTCAGGTCATTAAGGGAAAGGCCAATCCCCTCCAGCCTAACAGATCTGACATGTCTCAGGCTGGAGAAGAGGAGGCTGAGGGGAGACCTCCTTGCTCTCTGCAGCTCCCTGAAGGGAGGTTGCAGTGAGGAGGGGGCAGCCTCTGCTCCTTGGGGGCAAGGGACAGGCCCAGAGGCAATGGCTCCAAGCTGCAGCAGGGCTCAGGCTGGAGCTCAGGAACTCTTTCTGCCCTGGAAGGCTTCTCCAAGCTTGGCAGAGGCTGCCCAGGGCAGTGCTGCAGTGCCCATCCCTGGAGGGGTTCCAGCAGCTGTGGAGCTGGTGCTGAGGGCCATGGCTCAGTGGTGCCCCTGCAGTGCTGGATGAGGGTTGGACTGGCTGAGCTTGGAGAGCTCTTCCCAGTGGATGTTTTCTGGGATTTTGTATCACTCAAGAGTTTTACTATCTCAGGAGGATGTCCTGAGATGGGTGAAGGCACCTCACAGCCCTTTCTGTGCTTTGGGTGCTCTCTACATTTGGTTCCTTAGATCCAGCAGAAATCTATTGTGAGGGAGAATGTTGCCAGCAAATGTTCAAGTGCTGTAGTCACTATCAGGTTCCTCTCCTCATGAGCTGCTTCTTTTTTTGCATGGAAAGGCCATGCATAAAAACCAACCAAACAAAACAAAACCCAAGAACAAAATAAATACCTACACATCTAGAAATAAACCTAAGGAATGCATTGCTTGGAGCCAGAAGATGAAAGCTAGAAGCTGTGGTACCTTCATCTCCCTGCCCTGGCTAAGGTTTCCTTTCCATTAGTGCATTATTTAGCAGCCAAACTGTGGCAGGGGAGGTTAGGTGTAGTGCCTGGCAGGGCTGGCAGCAGCTGCCGTGCTCTGCCTGCACAGCTTGCAGGACTTGCCTGGATTTAATGAGTCCCCCAGGAGAAAAGGGACTCCTGAGCAGGGGAATGGGGCGGGAAGGGAGAGACCAGTCCTACATGGAGATTTTGGCTATGTAAGGTCTTAGCTGTGAGTGGTGAATAATCCCCCAGCAGGCTTCCAGTACCCAAAGGGAGCCAGGGGTGAGCTGGGGAGGGACTTTTGACAAGGGCTGGGAGTGACAGGATGAGAGGCAATGGATTGAAGCTTGAGGAGGGAATATTGAGACTGGAGATGAGGAAGAAATTCTTTGTAGAATGGGTGGGGAGACACTGGAACAGGTTGCCCGGGGAGGTTGTTGCTGCTTTCTCCCTGAAGTTGTTCCAGGCCAGGCTGGATGAGGCCTTGAGCAGCCTGGGCTGGTGGGAGGTGTCCCTGCCCATGGCAGGGGGTTGGACCTGGATGGTCGTGAAGGTCCCTTCCAACCCAACCCATTCTGGGAATCTATGAACCCCAGCAGTCTGTCACTTCACAGGCTCACAGGATGTGAGGGGTTGGAAGGGACCTCCAAAGATCATCCAGTCCAACCCCCTGTCAGAGCAGGAGCAGAGAATCCAGCACAGGTCACACAGGAATGCATCCAGAGGGGGCTGGAAAGTCTCCACAGAAGGAGACTCCACAACCTCTCTGGGCAGCCTGTTCCAGTGCTCTGGGAGCCTCCCAGGGAAGAAGTTCCTCCTCCTGTTGAGGTGGAACCTCCTGTGCTGCACTTTCTCTCCATTGCCCCTTGTCCTATCCCAGGGGGCAAGTGAGCAGAGCCTGGCCCTGCCTCTTGCCCCCAGCCCTCAGATATTTAGAATATAATCATAGAATCAATAAGGTTGGTGTGCTGGTTTGAGGCCAGCCAGAACATCTCTTCCCCCGAAAGGGACAAAAGAATGACACACACAAACGGGTTGGAGAGTGATGGAAAGTTTAAATGGAAAAGCAATTGGTGAAACTACAGAAAAACTACACAGCATAGTGGCAAAGAACATCCTAAAGCATACAGAGTCCCTTACATAGTACCCAGAGGTTTCCCAATCCTTCCCTCCTCCCACCTGAGGGTCTACCCAAACCCCCAGGGCTCTTCCTTCCGCCCCTCTCCCACTGCTAGGCAAGTCTCAGGCTGGCCAGGGCTGAGACTGCCCCCCCCCCTCCATTCTCCTCCTGGCATTAGGCCTAGTCAGGCCTAAGAGGCCTGAGGATACCCCCCCGGCATTACCCGATAAGAGAGGACATCTCCCATGGGAGCAGAGAGGGAAGAAAGAGGAAGAGAATGACTCTGCAGATGGATTGATAGGGTGCAGGATTTATGGGTAGAAATACGCCGTTTCCTGTGTCCACCCCTATTGGGTGAGCACCCAGGACACCAGAGGTGTATCTCATGCAGCAGTGGCAGGGGGCACCCAGCCCAAACTGCCACAGGTTGGAAAAGACCTCAGAGATCATCAAGTCCAACTAGAAAGGGACCTGTTGGTGCTGGGGGACAGGAGGCTGAACAGGAGCCAGCAGTGTGCCCAGGTGGCCAAGAAGGCCAATGGCATCCTGGCCTGCATCAGCAATAGTGTGGCCAGCAGGAGCAGGGAAGTCATTCTGCCCTGGACTCAGCTCTGCTCAGGCCACACCTTGAGTGCTGTGTCCAGTTCTGGGCTCCTCAGTTTAAGAAGGACATTGAGATGCTGGAATGTGTCCAGAGAAGGGCAATGAGGCTGGGGAGGGGTCTGGAGCACAGCCCTGTGAGGAGAGGCTGAGGGAGCTGGGGGTGTTCAGCCTGGAGAAGAGGAGGCTCAGGGCAGACCTCATTGCTGTCTACAACTCCCTGAAGGGAGGTTGTAGCCAGGTGGGGGTTGGGCTCTTCTCCCAGGCAAGCAGCAGCAGAACAAGAGGACACAGTCTCAAGCTGCGCCAGGGGAGGTTTAGGCTGGAGGTGAGGAGAAAGTTCTTCCCAGCAAGAGGAATTGGCCATGGAATGTGCTGCCCAGGGAGGTGGTGGAGTCCCCATCCCTGGAGGTGTTCAAAACAGGATTGGATGTGGCACTTGGAGCCAGGGTTTAGTTGTCAGGAGGTGTTGGGTGCTATGTTGGACTGGATGATCTCTGAGGTCCCTTCCAATCTGGTTGATTCTGTGATTCTGGGCAGGTGAAAGGCACCAGGAGCTCCTCCTTCCCCTGCTCATCCCCTGAAGCCTCCTCTGGCCCTCCCCAGGGCTCCCCAGCAGCACCAGGCCAGCAGAGCAGCATTGGCTGAGCCCTGGCTGTTGATGTGGCTGTCGATGTGGCTGTCGATGTGGCTCTGGATTCATAGCTCCAGGAGGCTGCTTTATGGCCATGTAATAACCCTAAATATGGGAGTCTATTGGCAAGAGAAAGTTAGCAATTCCAAGTGGCCTAAGTGAAATAAATGCCTCCAGGTATCGATGGAGATGCTTGATGGAGTCAGCAGCGGCTTCTCCATAGCTCTCTGTGCCGCAGCTTCTCGAGGTGTCAATACATCTATTGAGGTCCTTTGTGAGCAAGGCACAATAAATCAGGGGGACTGCTGCCCAGAACAAAAGCTTCATTATCAGTGAGCTAGAGCAGAAGGGCTTGGCACGTGGCTAACAAGTGCAGGAGCTGCAATTCTGATGGCAGCTTAGCTCCCAGGGCCACACAGCCACCGCGGGAGTGGTCAGCAGGACTGGGAGTCAAACCTTCCTCCTCTGCCAGCCACCTCTCCAGTGATCAGCAGCTCCTGAGGACTGGTAGCCAAACCTTCCTCTGCCAGCCACCCCTCCAGTGATCAGCAGCTTCTGAGGTCTGGTAGCCAAACCTTCCTCCTCTGCCAGCCACCCCCCCAGTGATCAGCAGGACTGGTAGCCAAACCTTCCTCTGCCAGCCACCCCCCCAGTGATCAGCAGCTCCTGAGGACTGGGAGCCAAACTTTCCTCCTCTGCCAGACAGCCCCCCCAGTGATCAGCTGCTCCTGAGGATTGGTAGCCAAACCTTCCTCTGCCAGCTCTACTGCTGACAATCAGATCTGCAATTCCTCCAGGCCTGGCTGAGGAGGAAGAGGAAGAGGTGGGCAATGCTCTCCAGGATCAGAGTGGCAGTGGAGTGTTTTGATGTCTGGCCAGGTTTCCTGCAAAAGCAAAGGACACAAATCCATTTCCATCAGCCCTTTTTCAGCTTATGGTTATTAGAAGCAAGTGGGGAGCTGTGTTTGGCAGGAGCCCTGAGCCAGAAAGCTGCTCAGCATCCATGTGTGGTGCAGGGAAGAGGCAAAGCCTGGACAGGAGATAGCTGCAGACACCCCTCAGGGCTCTCCAAATGCCCAGGCTAGCAGAGCACCTTTACATCACCTGCCTGCAGCCTGGACACCAGGCCAGCCAGCCTGGAAACCCCTCCTTGGTGACGCTTCACACCTGGGTGGGAGCCACCATGAGTTGTCAGCAGCTTTGGCACCTTCCCCCAGCCCCACTCTTCTTTCACACTTGCTTGCAGCTCTGCTTCAGCCCCATTTCAGGAGGGACCTGCTGGAGGCAGCAAGCAAACCCCACCTGGTTCTTCTTACCTCCCTGTAGAGTAGAACTGGCCCAGGAAGCTCCACAAGATCCCCAGAGTGGATGCTGAGGGAGGTCCCCTCTGGTGGTTGTCTGTTTTCCATCCCTGGTCTGGAAAAGAACTGAGCTGTGAGCTGCTGCAGCAGCTCCTCAAATACTCTGTGCTCTTGTGCCCATGAGTTGAAGGGCTGGGGGGTGGGGGGGATGATGTTCAGCCTGACTTGAAAAGCCTTCCCTGTCCCCCTGGAGCTCAGCCTCTTGTCCCAGCACTGTGCAGGTTGCAGAGCTGTCTTTCCAGGCACAGTTCAGAAGTGTGGTTTGCAAAAGCTCTGCTATTGACAGCAGCTCCTGGGGAGCACCTCTCACCCACTCCTCTCAAGAGCACAGCAAATATCCTGCAAAGGCAGGCTGCATTTGGAATGCTTGGAAACCATTTTGGAAGTGAGTTTTGGTAAAGCCAGCAGTGACCTTCCTCCCTCTTTCCCTCCCTCCCTCCTTCCTTCCCTTCCTCCTTCCCTCCCAAGCTGTTTGTGTGTTCCAGAGCTCATCCTCACACACAGAGCCCTTCAGAGAGGGCTATAGCATGACACCAAGCTGCCTGTGTGTGCTGGTTTGAGGCCAGACAGATTGTCTCTTGCCCTGAAAGGGACAAAAGAATGACACACACAAACGGATTGGAGAGTGATGGAAAGTTTAAATGGAAAAGCAATTGGTGAAACTACAGAAAAACTACACAGCATAGTGGCAAAGAACATCCTAAAGCATACAGAGTCCCTTATACAATTCCCAGAGGCTTCCAATCCTTCCCTCCTCCCACCTGAGGGTGTACCCAAACCCTCAGGGCTCTTTCTTCCCCCTCCAACTGCTAGGCAAGTCTCAGGCTGGCCAGGTCTGAGACTGCCCCCCCCCCCCCCTCCATTCTCCTCCTGGCATTAGGCCTAGTCAGGCCTAAGAGGCCTGAGATACTCCCCCACCGTTACCTGATAAGAGAGGACATCTCCCAGGGGAGCAGAGAGGGAAGAAAGTGGAAGAGAATGACTCTGCAGATGGCTTTATAGGGCGCAGGATTTATGGGTAGAAATACGCCGTGTCCTGTGTCCACCCCTATTGGGTGAGCACCCAGGACACCAGAGGTGTATCTCATGCAGCAGTGGCAGGGGGCACCCAGCCTAAACTGCCACGGTGTGTGATTCACAGACCCTCTGCAGCCCGAAGAAGAGAGCAGCCCCAAAAATCTCTCTAGACATTGAAGGTCTCTTCCACACTCCAGCAGTGAGGCAAGAACTTCCCAGCCTGCAGTTTTCCAGAGGGTACCAGCTCAAACCTTCTCCACAAGGCATCTGGTAGCCCAGGTCAGAGAAGTTTGCCATGAAAACACTTGTGGAAGATAGAGGACTGTCTGCATGAGGCTTCCTCCTGCTGCTTTGGTGGGAACTCAGCCAGGGTTAGCGTAGGTGAGACAACGGTGACACACAGACCAGCTGCCGAGGGATCTGCTTAGTGCTGTGGACCTTCCAGGTGTGATGTGGTGAATTGCACAAGAGGAGCTGAAGCTGGAGGGATGAGCAGTACCCTCATATGGTCATGAGCATCACCACAGACTGGGAGCTGGGCAGAGAGGAACCTAATGAGGGTCAACAAGGAGCAGTGCAGAGTCCTGCATCTGGGGAGGAAGAATAAACTGCCCCAGGACAGGTTAGGAGGGGATCTGCTGGAGAGCAGCCCTGTGGAGAAGGACCTGGGAGTGCTGGGGGGTACCAAGTTCTGCATGGGTCAGCAATGTGCCCTGGTGGCCAAGAGGCCAATGGCATCCTGGGGGGCATTCAGAGGAGTGTGGCCAGCAGAGCCAGGGAGCTTCTCCTCCCCCTCTGCTCTGCCCTGCTGAGACCTCACCTGGAATATTGCATCCAGTTCTGGGCTCCCCAGTTCAGGAGGGACAGGGATCTGCTGCAGAGAGTCCAAGAGAGGCTCCCAGGATGCTTGAGGGACTGGAGCAGTGCCCTGTGAGGAGAGGCTGAGAGCCCTGGGGCTGCTTAGTCTGGAGAAGAGACTGAGAGGGGATTGAAGAAATGTTTCTAAAGAGCTGAGGGCTGGGGGGCAAGAGGCAGGGGCCAGGCTCTGCTCACTTGCCCCCTGGGATAGGACAAGGGGCAATGGAGAGAAAGTGCAGCACAGGAGGTTCCACCTCAACAGGAGGAGGAACTTCTTCCCTGGGAGGCTCCCAGAGCACTGGAACAGGCTGCCCAGAGAGGTTGTGGAGTCTCCTTCTGTGGAGACTTTCCAGCCCCCTCTGGATGCATTCCTGTGTGACCTGTGCTGGATTCTCTGCTCCTGCTCTGGCAGGGGAGTTGGACTGGATGATCTTTGGAGGTTCCTTCCAACCCCTCACATCCTGTGAGCTGTGATCCTGTGTTATCCTGTGTGATCCTGTGATGTGGTTAATTGCAGAAGAGGAGATGAAGCTGGAGGGTCAGTACCCTCATATGGACCATGAGGGTCACCATCAGCATCACCACTTGCTGTTCTTGGCTGCTGGCAGCTATGGGAAAACAGCAGAGGTGAAAATGGAACCACCAAAGGAGGAGGCAGGACGGGGTAGAGTGGGGAAGGCATTAAGGTGGGGACATGAGCCAGAGAGGCCAGATGGGCTCTGGGCTTTGGAAAAACCTGAGGAGGAGGAATTAGGACAAGCAAGCAGGAAGTCCTTGCTCTGCTCTGAGGGCACTGGGCAGTAGCACAGGCAAGACCCTCTCCACCATGACCCTCCCATGGATCCAGTCCAAGGGCTCCTGTCCCCAGGGCAGCTCCTTTGGCCAGATGTTATGTGCAGGAGCAGAGCTAAGTCATCTCCCCATTGCCTGGGGAAGGAGCTGGGGCTTCTTACAGAGTCCTCCCATCCCTCCTTGCTCTCCACCAGGTGCTCACTGCAGCATCTGCAGGGGTGACCAGGGGCTGGCAGGGGCTGCTCTCTTCCATAGGTCTCATTGCTCCTGCACTGCACCCTGAGCACCTCTGTCAGAGATGCAGCTCCAGCTGCAGACAGCCTTGGCACCATCATTCCTCTGCTCCACACCAATCCACAGGAAGGGTCCTTCAGCTGTGCCAATCCTCCCTAGGGACAGAAGGAAATTTCTAGCACTGCCTTCTGCCGCCAGCCTGCTCACCACTGCCTGTGTCCAAGACAGAGGTGCAGTGCTGAAAAAACACAGCAAAAGAGATCATTTCCATCACAATCACAGAGTCATAGACTGGTTGGGGTTGGAAGAGACCTTTAAAGATCATCCAATCCATCCCCCTGCACTGAGCAGGGACATCTGCAACTAGAGCAGGTTGCATAAAGTCCTCACTCTAGCCTGACCTGGAATGGGTCAAGGCATGGAGCATCTCCCACCTCTCTGGGCAGCCTGGGCCAGGCTCTCCCCACCCTCAGTGTCAAATATTTCTTCCTTCTCTCCACTCTGAACCTAGCTCTTTCAGTTTCAAACCATGACCCCTTATCATGGCACAACAGGCCCTGAGCAAAGGTTTGTCCCCAGCTTTCTGATCAGCCCTTTCAGCACTGAAAGGCCACCAAAAGGTCTCCCTGGAGCCCTCTCTTCTCCATGCTGAACAAGCCCAAGTCTCACAGTCTAGCTCCACAGCAGAGGGCTTCCAGCCCTGCCAGCATTGCTGTGGCCTCCTCTGGTACACAGACAGCTACAGACACAGCTACAGAGACAGCTACAGACACAGCGACAGCTACAGAGACAGCTACAGAGACAGCTGCAGACACAGCTATAGAGACAGCTACAGAGACAGCTACAGAGACAGATACAGACACAGATACACAGACAGCTACAGACACAGTTACAAGACAGCTGCAGACACAGCTACAGACAGAAACAGACACAGCTACAGACACAGCTACAGAGACAGCTACAGACACAGATACAGACAAAGCTACAGACAGCTACAGACACAGCTAGAGAGACAGCTACAGAGAGAGTTACAAAGGGAGCTACAGACACAGCTGCAGATACAGCTACAGAGACAGCGACAGACAGCTACAGAGACAGCTACAGAGACAGCTACAGAGACAGCTACAGAGACAGCTACAGAGACAGCTACAGAGACAGCGACAGACAGCTACAGAGACAGCTACAGAGACAGCTAAAGAGACAGTCACAGAGGGAGCTACAGACACAGCTGCAGATACAGCTACAGAGACAGCTGCAGATACAGCTATAGAGACAGCTGCAGATACAGCTATAGAGACAGCTGCAGACACAGGTATAGAGACAGCTACAGAGACAGCTACAGAAACAGCTATAGAGACAGCTGCAGACACAGCTATAGAGACAGCTACAGAGACAGCTACAGACACAGTTACAAGACAGCTGCAGACACAGCTACAGACAGAAACAGACACAGCTACAGACACAGCTACAGAGACAGATACAGACACAGCTACAGACCCAGTTGCAGACAAAGATGCAGACACAGATGCAGACACAGCTGCAGACACAGCTGCAGACACAGCTACAGAGACAGATACAGACATAGCTACAGAGACAGCTACAGACACAGCTACAGAGACAGTTGCAGACAAAGATGCAGACACAGCTGCAGACACAGCTACAGACACAGCTACAGAGACAGCTGCAGACACAGCTACAGAGACAGATACAGACATAGCTACAGAGACAGCTACAGACACAGCTACAGAGACAGTTGCAGACAAAGATGCAGACACAGCTGCAGACACAGCTACAGAGACAGCTACAGAGACAGCTACAGAGACAGCTGCAGACACAGCTACAGACACAGGTGCAGACACTGCTACAGACACAGCTACAGGCACAGCTACAGTTTCAGATACAGAGACAGCTACAGAGACAGCTACAGAGAGCTGCAGACACAGCTACAGACAAAGCTACAGAGACAGCTACAGACATAGCTAGAGAGACAGCTACAGAGACAGCTACAAAGACAGCTACAGACACAGATGCAGACACAGCTACAGACACAGCTACAGAAAAAGCTGCAAAGACAACTACAGAGACATCTACAGAGACAGCTACAGAGACAGTTGCAGACAAAGATGCAGACACAGCTGCATACACAGCTACAGAGAGAGCTACAGAGACACCTGCATAGACATCTGCAGAGATAGCTACAGAGACAGCTACAGAGACAGTTACAAAGACAGCTGTATACACAGCTAGAGACAAAGCTACAGAGACAGCTGCAGACACAGCTATAGACACAGCTATAGAGACAGGTACAGAGACAGCTACATTGAGATACAGACACAGCTACAGAGAGATACAGACACAGCTACAGACACAGCTACAGAGACAGCTACAGTTACAGATACAGAGACAGCTACAGAGACAGCTACAGAGGCAGCTGCAGACAGCTACAGAGACAGCTACAGGCACAGCTACAGACACAGCTACAGACACAGCTACAAAGACAGCTGCAGACACAGCTACAGAGACAGCTACAGGCACAGCTAGAGACAGCTACAGACACAGCTACAGACACAGTTGCAGACACAGCTACAGACACAGCTACAGAGACAGCTAGAGAGACAGCTAGAGAAACAGTGACAGAGACAGCAATAGACACAGCTACAGAGACAGCTGCAGACACAGCTACAGAGACTGCTGACACAGCTACAGAGTTCTGCAGACACAGCTACAGACAAAGCTATAGAGACAGCTGCAGACACAGCTAGAGACACAGCTACAGAGACAGCTACACAGACAGCTACAGAGATAGCTACACAGACAGCTAGAGACACAGCTGCAGACAGAGCTACAGAGACAGCTACAGAAAAATCTGCAGACAGAGCTACAGAAAAAGCTACAGAGACAGCTGCATACACAGCTACAGACACCTATAGAGAGAGCTACAGACACAGCTAAAGACACAGCTACAGAGACAGCTACAGACACAGATACAGGAACAGCTACAGTTACAGATACAGAGACAGCTGAGGAAACAGCTGCAGACACAGCTATAGACACAGCTACAGAGACAGCAACAGACACAGCGACAGACACAGCTACAGGACAGCTGCAGAGACAGCTATAGAGACATCTGCAGAGACAGCGACAGAGATTGCTACAGACACAGTGGCAGACAGAGCTACAGACACAGCTACAGAGACAGCTGCAGACACAGCTACAGGGAGATACAGACACAGCTACAGAGACAGATACAGACACAGCTACAGACCCAGTTGCAGACAAAGATGCAGACAGAGCTGCAGACACAGCTACAGAAATAGCTACAGAGACAGCTACAGAGGGAGCTACACAGACAGCTAAAGAGACATCTGCAGAGACAGCGACAGATAGCTACAGAGACAGCTACAGAGACAGCTACAGAGACAGACAAAGCTACAGAGACAGTTGCAGACAAAAATGCAGACACAGCTACAGACACAGCTACAGACACAGCTACAGAGGCAGCTACAGACACAGCTACAGAGGCAGCTACAGACACAGCTGCAGACGCAGCTACAGACCCACTACAGAGACAGCTACAGATAGATACAGACACAGCTACAGAGACAGCTGCAAAGACAACTACAGAGACAGCTACAGACAGAGCTATAGAGACAGCTACAGAGACAGCTACAGAGACAGCTGCAGACACAGCTACGGAGATAGCTACAGAGACAGCTATAGAGACAACTACAGAGAGTTTCAGAGACAGCTGCAGACACAGCGATAGAGACACAGCTACAGAGACAGCTACAGAGACAGCTGCAGACACACGACAGACAGGTACAGACACAGCTACAGACACAGTGATAGAGACACAGAGACAGCTACAGACTGCTGCAGACACAGCAAGTCAGCTACAGAGACAGCGACAGACACAGCTACAGAGACAGCTACAGAGACAGCTACAGAGACAGCTGCAGACACAGCTGCAGACACAGCTACAGACACAGCTACAGACACAGCTGCAGACACAGCTGCAGACACAGCTACAGACACAGCTACAGACACAGCTACAGACACAGCTGCAGACACAGCTGCAGACACACGACAGACACAGCTACAGACACAGCTACAGACACAGATACAGTGACAGTTACAGCTACAGACACAGCTGAAGATACACAGACAGCTACAGACACAGCTACAGAGACATCTACAGTGACAGTGAGAGGGACACTTACAGAGACAGTTACAGTCACAGGTACAAAGATATCTACCGAGCTACAGAGACAGCTACAGACAGAGCTACAGACACAGAAACAGACACAGCTACAGACACAGCTACAGACACAGCTACAGACAGAGCAATAGACACAGAAACAGACACAGCTACAGCACAGCTGCAGACACAGCTACAGAGATAGCGACAGAGACACAGAGACAGCTACAAACTGCTGCAGACACAGCTACACACACAGCGAGACAGCGACAGAGATAGCGACCGACACAGCTACAGAGACAGCTGCAGACACAGCTGCAGACTCAGCAAGTCAGCTACAGAGACAGCTACAGAGACAACTACAGAGCCAGCTGCAGACTCAGCTGCAGACACAGCGACAGACACAGCTACAGACACAGCTACAGACACAGAAAGTCAGCTACAGAGACAGTGACAGAGTGACAGACACAGCTACAAAGACAGCTACAGAGACAGCTACAGACACAGCTACAGAGCAAGATACAGAGACAGCTACAGACACAGCTACAGAGACAGCTGCAGACAGAGCTATAGAGACAGCTACAGAGAGTTTCAGAGACAGCTGCAGACACAGCTACAAAGACAGCTGCAGAGACAGCTATAGAGACAACTACAGAGAGTTTCAGAGACAGCTGCAGACACAGCGATAGAGACACAGCTACAGAGACAGCTACAGAGACAGCTGCAGACACACGACAGACAGGTACAGACACAGCTACAGACACAGTGATAGAGACACAGAGACAGCTACAGCCTGCTGCAGACACAGCAAGTCAGCTACAGAGACAGCGACAGACACAGCTACAGAGACAGCTACAGAGACAGCTACAGAGACAGCTGCAGACACAGCTGCAGACACAGCTACAGACACAGCTACAGAGACAGCTGCAGACTCAGCTGCAGACACAGCGACAGACACAGCTACAGACACAGCTACAGACACAGCAAGTCAGCTACAGAGACAGTGACAGAGTGACAGACACAGCTACAAAGACAGCTACAGAGACAGCTGCAGACACAGCTGCAGACACAGCTACAGACACAGCTACAGAGACAGCTGCAGACACAGCAACAGACACAGCTACAGACACAGCGACAGACACAGCAAGTCAGCTACAGACACAGCGAGAGATACAGCTGCAGAGACAGTGACAGAGTGACAGACACAGCTACAAAGACAGCTACAGAGACAGCTGCAGACACAGCTGCAGACACAGCTACAGACACAGCTACAGACACAGCTACAGACACAGCGACAGACACAGCAAGTCAGCTACAGACACAGCGACAGACACAGCTGCAGCACAGCTATAGACACAGCTACAGAGACAGCTACAGACACAGCTACAGACACAGCTGCAGACACAGTTACAGAGGCAGCTAGAGAGTGATCTACAGACACAGCTACAGAGACAGTGACAAAGACAGCAACACAGACAGCTGCAGACACAGCGAGAGAGACAGCTACACACACAGCTAGAGACAGTAGACAGACAGAGCTACATACACAGTTACAGACACAGCTACAGAGACAGCAATACAGACAGCTGCAGACACAACGACATAGACAGCTAGAGACACAGCTAGAGACAGTGACAGAGCAACAGACAGCTGCAGACACAGCTACACAGACAGCTACAGACACAGCTACAGACAGTGACAGACACGGATACATACACAGCAACAGACTCAGCTACAGACACAGCTACAGACAGTGACAGACACGGATACATACACAGCAACAGACTCAGCTACAGACACAGCTACAGAAAGCTACACAGACAGGTACTGACACATCTGCACAGTGCCAGAGTCAGCTACAAACACAGCTACAGACACAGCTACAGACAGCTACGCAGACAGCTACAGACACATCTACAAACAGAGCTACAGACAGAGGTAGAGACATATCTACAGAGGTACAGACACAGCTACAGGCAGTGATAGACACAGTGAGAGAGAGCTACAGACACAGCTATAGACACAGCTACAGGCACAGCAACAGACACAGCAACAGACACAGCTTCAGAGACAGCTACAGACACAGCTAGAGACATAGCTACACCCCCCTGTGTGCAAAATATGGTGTTTTGGTCGTGATCAGCTCTGGGAATCTTTAATGGTTTTCATTTCCCCCTCTGCTGTGCCTGAGATGGAGGTCCCCACTGCCACCCAGATCTCCTTGCCCTGCGTCCCCTCCTTTCCTCACAGACCGTAGCTAGGGGAGTGCCCCATGTAGCTCTGTGCCCTGCCTGCTGTCAGTAGTGCTGAGTCTCACCCTTGTGGTGCTTCCCCTGCCCTCTTGCCCCTTGGTAGCAGCCTGGAGTCTCTGGCAGTGCCCTGCCTGGGTGGGGTCTGTGTGCCAGGTCCCCTGGGCTCATCCTGCTGCTGCCCTGCGGCTGGTCCTGCGCTCAGCAGTGCAGGCAGCAGGGAGTCAGCCTCCCTCCCACCCTCCCCTGCTATTCCTGGCCCTGTGCTTCCCTCACCTCCCCTCCAAAATCTGTTCTCCTTCTGCAAAAGGTTGGATTTGCTGCCTGCCAGTAGCAGCTCTCCCACGGGGGGCTGCTGTGCCTCTGGCTGGCACACCTCCAAGCTGAGTCAGCTGGGCAGGGGTCTGCCTTCTTGCCCTCCCTCACCCCTCTCTCCAGCCATCCTCCTCTGGGCAGCAGAAGGACAAGCCTCATGTGGTTCCTCCACAACCACTGACGGTTACATTTTTCATCGTGGAATCATCATGGAGTGGTTTGGGTTGGAAGGGACCTTAAAGAGCACATCCAGTTCCAACCCCCTCTGCCATGGGCAGGGACACCTCTCATCAGCCCAGGTTGCTCAAGGCCTCATCCAGCCTGGCCTTGAACACCTCCAGCGAGGGGACAGCCACAACCTCCCTGGGCAACCTGTTTCAGTGTCTCACCACCCTCACTGCAAAGAATTTCTTCCTGACTTCCAGTCCAAATCTCTCCCCTTCCAGCCCAAAGCCACTGCCCCTCATCCTGTGACCCAAGCCCCTTTATGCCACGCTGCTGGAGCTGTGGCTGGGACCTGCTGGTGTGTCCATGTTTGCTCTTATCACTGCTGGTTGAGGCAGAACATGCTGCTTGTCCTCTTTCCAAACCACACCTCTGTCAAGCCAACAAGCACAGATCATCCATCTGCTGCAGGAGGCTAACTGCAAACAATCACCAAGCAAAATCTGCTCCCATGGCATAGCACTGCCCAGCACCCCCTGCACCACACAGCACCCGAGCTCAGCACCTTGTCCTGCAGGGTTTGTCACCTCTGCCTTTGCAGATGGTTCAGAGCTGCTGCTGTCAGCAGGGGGTGGGTTGTTGCTCTTGGCCATCTATGCTTTGTTTTAACTTGGGGGGCCTCACACAGCTGAACACTCTGTTGGGTTGGCAATTTCTGACCCATTTCCGCATAGCCCCCACCCCAGACCATGTGTCTGCACCCCTCTGCCCCCAGCGTGGAGAGCTCAGCCACCCAGGGCTGGCAGATCAACCTTATGTGCTTGGAGGGCTTGGTTTGCTGTGCTCCTGCTCAGCAGGCTGAGGTGGCTTTGGCATTGCTGCCCACAGCTTGGCAGGGAGGAAAGATGCCCCAGGAGAAACAAAGAGCAAAGTGAGGAGTAAGCAGGTGAAAGTCTTGTGGACAGAGCTTCACAGATTGCATTGGGTTAGGAGAGACCTTCCAAGGGCATCTTGGCCAAGCCCCCTGCAGGCAGCAGGGACACCTCCAGCTAGAGCAGGCTGCACAGGGACACAGCAAGGCTGAGCTTGGATGTCTCCAGGGATGGGGCCTCAAGCACAGCCCTGGGCAGCCTGTTGCAGTGTCTCCCCAGCCTCACTGTGCACAACTTCCTCCTGAGGGCCATCCTCAATCTGCCCTGCTCCAGTTCCAATCCATTGCCTCTCCTCCTATCCCCACATCCCCTTCTGAACAGTCCCTCCCCAGCCTTCCTGCAGGTCCCTTCTAAGCTCTAAGGTCTCCCTAGAGCTCCCAGTCTCCTGCAAGCACTCTGCCCCCTGCTTGAGGGGTGTCCATCCAGCAGGCCCTCTTCTCAGTGAGACAGCAGCCAGCACTGTGCCCCTTGCTGGAGGGGTGTCCATCCAACAGGACCTTCTCCTCAGTGAGACAGCAGCCAGCACCACTACTCATAGCCCAAGGCAGCACCTGCAGTGCCAGAGCAGGAGGACTTGCACCTGACGAAAGCTGCAAGCTCACATAAGGCACAGCTGTAACATCCCCACCAGCTCCCCAGAGCTCCTGACCCTCTGCCTGCAGTGTGGGAGATTGTGAGGTGCTCTCTAAGTGCTTTGAGATCTCTGGAACTCAAAAAAAGCCAAATCGGCATCCTTGAGTTGCTCACTGTAAGATCCTTAGCCAAGAGATGACCCCAAGTTGGGTGGGAGTGTTGATCTTAATGAGGGTAGGGAGGCTCTGCAGAGGGACTTGGATGGATTGGATCCATGGGACAACATTGATGGGATGAGCTTCATCAAGGCCAAATGCCAGGTCCTGCACTTGGCTCACAACAACCCCAAGCAATGCTGCAGGCTTGGGGCAGTGTGGCTGGAAAGCTGCCTGGCAGAAAGGGACCTGGGGGTGACAATGGACAAGCAGCTGAAGAGGAGCCAGCAGTGTGCCCAGGTGGCCAAGAAAGCCAAAGGCATCCTGGCTGGGATCAGCAATGCTGTGTCCAGCAGGAGCAGGGAGGGGATTGTCCCCTCTGGTGAGGTCACACTTTGAGCATTGTCTCCAGTTGTGGGCACTCAACACAAGAGAGATGTGGAGGTGCTGGAGCCAGGGCAGAGGAGGGCAAGGAAGCTGTGAAGGACCTGGAGAAGAAATCTGATAAAGAGCAACTGAAGGAGCTGGGGATGGTTAGTTTGGAAAAGAGGAGGCTGAGGGAGACCTCATTGCTGTCTACAACTACCTGAAAGGAGGTTGTGGAGAGGCTGCTGCTGGTCTCTTCTCACAAGTCATTACTGATAGAACAAGAGGGAATGGCCTCAGGCTGCCACTGGGTAGGTTTAGACTGGACATTAGGAAACCTTTTTTCCCAGCAGGAGTAGTCAGAGATTGGAATGTGCTGCCCAGGGAGGTGGTGGAGTCCCCAAGCCTGGGGATGTGTTTCAAGGTGGTTTGGCTGTGGTGCTTGGGGATGTGGCTTAGGGGTGACCCTTGTAGAGTAGGCTTCTGGGTTGGACTTGGTGATGCTGAGGATCTTTCCCAACCTGAATGTTTCTGTGATTCTGAGATGGCACAAACAGCAGCACTCAAAAGTCGGAGGCAGAAGAACATTGTGGAGGTGACTGTGGAGACTCTCCAGCTCAGAAAAGCTGTGGCAGGGTTGTGCTAGAGATGGGGTTTGCATATCTCCTCCTCATAGCATCCTCCAGCACTCATGGTTGGATCTCACCTCTTATGATGCTCTTTACCCTTGATGAGCAGCCACGTGGTCCCTGCATCTCTTCATCAGGACCTGGGCAGCATGGCCCCCAGGAGTCCTGGTTTTATGGCAGAGAGGATCAAGAGACATCAGGCTGAGTATTCTTCCTGCCACTGCTTGGTGTCTAAAAGGAGCAGCTGCTCTCCAGAGAATGAAATCTTCAATGAGAGGAGCTGATTTCCATGGGACACTGAGTCTGCCCACAGAGCAGTGTTATGTTTGCCTCCAGCCCTCTGTCTTTGCCTGAAAGCCACTTTCTTTAGGCAGCTACGTAGGCACTTCTTTTCCCCTGGGGACACACCACTCAAGAACAGACTTAGTGTCATCTCCTCAGCCTCTTATGAAACACCAAAGGATGGATGACCCAGTGGGCTTCAAGAGGGGGACCTCACACAGGAGGATTTCTAGGCAGAGGCCACTGCCAAGCACCCACCTCCCTCTCACTGTACTCTGCTCTGGTGAGACCTCACCTGCAGGGCTCTGTCCAGCTCTGGAGCCCTCAACACAGGAAGGACATGGACCTGATTGAGACGGTCCAGAGGAGGGCCACAAAAATGATCAGTGGGCTGGAGAACCTCTGCTACAAGCACAGGCTGAGGGAGCTGGGGGTGTTCAGCCTGGAGAAGAGAAGGCTCCAGGGAGACCTTAGAGCTGCTTTCCAGGAAGGCTGCAGAGGGACCGTTCCTGCAGGACTAGGGGCAATGGTTTGGAATGAAAGCAGAGAGATTGAGATTGGATGTGAGGAACAAGTTCAGCACCAGGAGAGTGCTGCAACTCTGCAACAGGTTGCCCAGGGAGGTGGTTGAGGTCCCATCCCTGGAGGTATTCAAGGTGAGGCTGGACAGGGCTCTGGGCAACCTGATCCAACGGAGGATATCCCTGCTGACTGCAGAGGGGGTTGGACTGGATGAGCTTTGGAGGTCCTTTCCAATCCAGCCCGTTCTGTGATTCCTCTCCCCAGTTCCCAGATCACTCCTGTGAATCACTCAGGAGAACAAAGCCACTGCCTTGACAGAGACGTTTGTGAAGCCTCCACTGGGGGCTGCTGGAACAGCACTGCCAGCACCTTCCTAGAGCCGAAATGACCTTTGTAAAGCTGAATTGCTCTTTGTAAAGCCTCAACAGTTTCAGCACACATCTTGCTGAGGAGCCCCCCCGTGGTCCAGAGCAGCACTGATGGCACAGTAATCCCATGGGGGTGGTGATCAAAGAGAGCTGGGCTGGGAGATGGGCAGCTCCCAAAGGCTAGGCGCTGGCATTTGAGGGAGTCGTGGCACTTTGGGATAATCATTGCCAAACTGGATCAAGGATTAACCCACCAGATTGGAGCTCATCAGGCAAGTATGACCCTCCCCTCTGCAATGCAGAGCATGTCTCAGAGCAAAAGAGAAGGTTTGAAAAAGTCCAGCTTGTCACAGATTCTGCCCAGGTGATGCCTGGTATCATGTTTGATCTAAACCCTCCTTCTTTTGTGAGCAATACAGCAATACAGAGTGCACTGTGCTGGAAGGGACCCTCCAAGGGCAGCTTGCCCAACCCCCTGCAGGCAGCAGGGACACCTCCACCTACAGCAGGCTGCACAGGGACACAGCAAGGCTGAGCTTGGATGTCTCCAGGGATGGGGCCTCAAGCACAGCCCTGGGCAGCCTGTTCCAGTGTCTCCCCAGCCTCACTGTGCAGAATTCCTCCTGATGTCCAACCTCAATCTGCCCTGCTCCAGTTCCAAACCATTGCCTCTCCTCCTATCCCCACAGCCCCTTCTGAACAGTCCCTCCCCAGCCTTCCTGCAGGTCTCCTTCAGATCTTGAAATGCAGCCCTAAGGTCTTCCTGGAGCTCTCCAGGCTGAACAGCCCCAACTCTCTCAGCCTGTCCCCACAGCAGAGGTTTTCCAGCCCTCTGATCATCTGTGTGGCCTCCTCTGGACCCTCTCCATCAGGTCCATGTCTCTCTGATGTTGGGGGTCCCACAGCTGGACACAGGCCTGCAGGTGAGGTCTCAGCAGAGCAGAGCAGAGGGGCAGGATCTCCTCTCTCCAGCTCTGGCCATGCTGCTTTGGATGCAGCCCAGGCTGCCATTGGCCTTCTGGGCTGCCAGTGCCCATTGCTGGCTCCTGTCCAGCTTCTCCCCCACAAGTAGCTGTCTCTCAAATCTTCGGCCCAGTTTGGCATGATGAGGGGTGGAAAATTCTGCTCTCTGCTGTGTATTACCAGACGTCAGCTCAATGCCCCCCACACGACGCTGTCAGGAAAACATCCACCAGATCTGTGTTCAGCTGCTCTCTTCCAATGAAAGCAGGCAGCAGTGCCTCACATTCTGGGAAACACCTTCATGATCTCCCCTCCAGTTTGCTGTCCCACACTCTGAGTTTTGAAGGCTCCTGAACACACTACAGATTTTAGAAAACAAAAACAAACAAAACCAACCAACCAAACAAAAAACCCCAGCTTGTGGCATGCGGAGATCCATGGGGAGCCAATGGTCACAATGACAGAGCCAGTCCTGGTGTGTCCTGTCTGAAGGTCCTGCACAGGAGGACCCACAGGCAGCCTCAGCCACCCCCCAAGGAGCAGTCTCTGCAGCTTACTGAACAGAGAATCACTGCCACATCCCAGCTTCCTTCCTTGCACCTTCCTCCAGCTCCATATGTTTCTTTTTACCATGTGCAGCTTTCCTGCTCTGCAGCCAGCTCCTCATGCACCAAGCCATGCCAAGTCCTAAACTCCTCAGAAAGCCTGCTCAGGCCGGGGACACTGCACCCTTCACTGTCCCCACTGCCTGGCAAGTGTGGCTGAGGTCAGTGGTGTTTGTCTGGTCAGATGTGCCCTCAGGAAACCTCAGGTGGCTTTTAGAGAGCTCATTTTTCTTGAGGGTCAGTTTCCCCTCCTCTTTGGAAGGTTTTCCAAGTGTGGCTGGGCACAACTCCTGGGTCCTCAGGACAAGAAGGCTCCAACAATGAGCACAAGAATGATATGTCATGATGGGGCACAGCTGTATCTCCAGCAGGGTTTGGTACAGCTTGCAATTGTAATTTGCCCTCATGGTGACCTGCTCCTCTGTCCTTTAGCTGTCTGCTCTCCTTCCCATCCCAACCTCCAGCAGGTCAAGGGAGGTTCCCCTCCTCCTCTACTTTGCCTTGCTAAGGACACATCTGGAGTTCTGGATCTGGTTCTGGGCTGCTCAGTTCAAGAGAGACAGGGAACTGATGGAGAGAGTCCAAGAGAGGCTACAAAGCTGCTGAAGGACCTGGAGTATCTCTGTGAGGAGCAAAGGCTGAGAGCCCTGGGGGTGTGGAGCCTGCAGAAGAGCAGACGGGATCTGAGCAATGCTCAGCAAGAGATGAAGGACCTGTGGGGAGCAAGAGGCCAGGGCCAGACTGCTCAGTGGTGCCCAGGGACAGGCCAAGGAGCAATGGGCACAAATTGGAAGCCAGGAGGTTCCATATGAAGAGGAGGAGAAAGTTGTTTGTTGTGAGGGTGCTGGAGGCCTGGAGCAGGCTGCCCAGAGAGGTTGTGGAGTGTCCTTGTGTGGAGACCTTCCAACCCCCCCTGGGCATTGTGCTCCTGGGCAAGCTGCTGTGGGTGCCCCTGCTGGAGCAGGAGGGTTGGACTGGATGATCTCCAGAGGTCTCTTCCAACTACCACCATACTGGGATCCTGTGATTCCTCATCCCACTTCTGTTTTGGTTCCTGCCCAGAGTGGTTCTCTTCCCTCTGTCTTTCCAACGATGGCAGCAGGGAGGTGGAATGAGTCCAGTTCTGGTCTTGGAGCAGCCTTACCTTCACTGTCTCTGGACAGCCTGTGGAGCTGCTTCACGTTAGGCAGCAAATCTACATCAGCTGGGGGGAGAGGAGTGGTTCCAGGGCCCCCCCTTCTCCCCCCTATCTGCCTCCCCATCACTGTGCCTTCCTCCAACACAGCACCGCTTAAGGCAGGAGGAACGTCCCTGCAAAATCTCTGCAGGCTCTGGCGGCTTCAAGTTGAGACATGAGCCCAGGGAGAGATTGCTCTGAAATGAATAATTTACTTTGGTGCATTTCCCTTCCCTCTGTTTACAGATTGTCTAGGAGCAGATTGCAGCTTTCACACCTCAATTCATTATTGGAAACTATTTGTAGATAGTTCCACGGTCTGCAACTCATTTGCTAGCTCTGCTGGGAGCTCTGCAGAGCTGCAATCAGAGCTGTGCTGGTGGGTCAGGTGGGACTGCCATGCTCTCCTGCCTCCACCAAGTGCTGCTGATGTTCAGAGTTGGGCTGCAGGGACAAGATGCTCCTAGTCAATGGCTTAGATGTTCACTTGCTGTCAGTCTCCTCCAGGAGACCTTCTGCACATGCCCCAGCCAGGACAGCCACCAGCATGAGCTCAGCAAAACTTACTTAGCAACCCCCTCTCACCTTCAAGGGGAACACAAACCAACCCACCCAAAGCAAGAGAGAGACAGCAGCTCACAGCAGAGATGCAGCAGGCAGCAGTGTCCCTCCAGGACTGGCCTCACCACAGACACTCTCAGCTTGGAGCTAAACAAAGAGCTGACCCCTTTGGGGAGCAGGATGCCAAGGGACATCGTGAATGCTCCCTCCCTGGAAGTGGTCAAGGCCTTGGGCAACCTAGGCCAGTGGGAGGTGTCACAGAATCACAGAATATTTCTGCTTGGAAGGGAGCTCCAAGCTCAGCCAGTCCAACCCTCACCCAGCACTGCAGGGGCACCACTGAACCATGGCCCTCAGCCCTCAGCTGCTGAAACCCCTCCAGGGACGGGCACTGCAGCACTGCCCTGAGCAGTTTCTTCCAAGCTTTGAGAACCCTTCCAGTGCAGAAATATTTCCTGAGATCCAGCCTGAGCCTCTCCTGATGCAGGTTGGAGCCATTTCCTCCTGGCCAGTTCCTTGCCCCCAAGGAGAAGAGGCTGCCCCCTCCTTGTTCCAAGGTAGTTGTAGAGAGCCCATAGCAGGGGGGTTGAAGCTAGAGGATCTTCAAGGTCCCTTCCACCCCAAAGCATTCTCTGAATCTCTGAACATCTGAGCTACAGCCCACACATCACTGTGCCTCACCTCAGGGAGAGCAGAGTTCCTGCAGAGCTGGGAGCACTTAACAGGACCTGGAAGGTGGCCCCAGCTGCAGCACACTGGTGTGACCATGGTGGAGCAGACAGTCCTCACCTGCTGCTCTTGGGACTCTTCCCACTCCTTGGGCACTGTGCCCAGTGCCCCAGGGACAGCCACAGAGAACACGTAGGATGTGGTCACCAGGTCTTACTGAAGGGGCACTGGGAGGGTTTCCTCACCCCAAACACCTGCCTGCTTGCTTTGGATGTTTTGTTCTCTCTTGGGGGGAGGTGTTGGCATTTCACACAGCAGTGGGTGAGAGCTGCCAGAGAGCAGCAAGACAGAAATGGAGAGGGCACCCCTCTGGTCTGGGTCATGGTGAGACACACAGCCCTGCCATTTCAACCCAGCCCTTGTTCACTGCACACTCCACACACACACAGTGCACCAGGGACCCTGGGCCAGCTCCTGGGAGGTGCAGGTTTTCCCCTTGGGTCTGGGTTTGGGCCCTTGCTGCCCTTCTCTGCACTCCCCTTAGCTCCCTCTGCACATGCTGAGGAGAACATCCAACCATCCTGATCCATGCAATCATGGCTTCTGCCATTCCAGCACTTGCACAGAAATCCAGGGGACCAACCTACCCCTAGGGCTAGGGGCAGCCACTTGGGATGTGGAAGCCCTTCCCAGCAGAGCCTGCATGTATCTGGAGACATCACTGAGTCAGAGAATTGGTATTCCTTGGAGAAGCCCTCTGAGACCATTGAGCCCAACCTAAGACCACCATGGCCATGATATCATCTCCTGAAAACCTTCCTTTGAAGGAAGAATCTGGCCCAGGAAGTCACTGAAGAACCCTCTGAGGGCTTTGTGTTTCCCCTTCTTCAAGGTCCACTTTTACCTTTGACAGTTTTTCACAGCCAGTGCAGAGCAAGCTCAGGGCAGCTCCAAGCTCTCTTCCAGCTTAAGGCTTGGAGCCAAGCAGCTCCCAGCTGCTTGGAGCTGCCTGGATAAATGTGTGGCCCTCCTGCACGGTGCTCTGAAGGATTCTTGGTGCATCTCAATCTCAGCAGCACTGCCAGGCCCAGGTGGGAAGCTTGTGCTGCGTGGTGAGAGAGAGGATTGATGTGCCAGGCTGGGGAGTGCTGAGATGATTTACAGGGACAAGTGGCCCAAGCCAACCCCATTGCTCAGGCAGGAGAGGCCTGGAATCTGAGTCAAATCAGGCAGCAGGAGCTGGGAGGCTCATCACTCACCTGCCTGGGAGAAAAAGCATCTGTGGGGGTGGCTGGCAGTGCAGGGGGCTGGGTGAGCTGAGGGAGGGGAAGGTTCCTCACTGTGCCCTGCCCAGCCAGGCTCTGCAAGGCTGTGCATGGCAGAAGGAGCAAAGAATCATGGACACTGAGGACCTTTGTCTGAGCTAAGGTGGGGTAGGAATGAGCTGAGACAGCTGATGGAGGCAGAGAGTCCTGCCCACACAGGGGGTGTGGATGGGCCTAGAGGAGGCCACACAGATGATCAGAGGGCTGCAGAACCTCTGCTGTGGGCACAGGCTGGGAGAGTTGGGGCTGTTCAGCCTGGAGAAGAGAAGGCTCTAGGGAGACCTCAGAGCTGCATTTCAAAATCTGCAGGAGACCTCCAGGAGAGCTGGGGAGGGACTGTTCAGAAGGGCCTGTGGGGATAGAAGGAGATGCAATGGTTTGGAGCTGGAGCAGATTAGGTTTAGATTGGACATCAGGAGGAAGGAGAGACACTGGAACAGGTTGCCCAGGGCTGTGGTTGAGGCCTCATCCCTGAAGACATCCAAGCTCAGCCTTGCTGTGTCCTGTGCAGCCTGCTGTAGGTGGAGGTGTTCCTGCTGCCTGCTGGCAAGCTGCCCTTTGGAAGGTCCCTTCCAACCAATGCACTCTGTGAAGCTGTGAATCTACATTTGGTGTGCAGGTAGAGTGATGCAACACTGCACTGGTGCCACTCTGCCCTGCTGCAAGAGTCCTTCTGCCAGCACACAACTCCTCTGCTCTCTGTTGTGTCTCAGGTCAGGTCTCAAAAGTAGAGCAGTAACTGTGCTGGCTGTCTTGATAAACCATGGAGGCAGAGGTCATCCTCATTTGAACAGACCTGGCCAAGGAGCCTTGCTGACCTAGAGCACCCCTGCACCTCCAGGTGGGGCAGGGTTTGTGTTTCAGCTGCTGAAGGGGTCCAGGAGACAGCCAGGATCTCCATGCCCTCAGTGTAAGGCAGCAGGTAGGTGGTATCCTCCATAAACCACATCACTACTTCCAGGGTGGTGGGTCTGGGGAGCCCTTCCACGTTTGTCCTGGAGGTCTGACCCACTGCCTATGTCTGTCCTCAGAGCAGGTGAAAACTCCTTCAAGACAAAGTCTGCTTGGGTCACCAGAAGGATGCCTTGTCCAGAGAGATCTTTATCGAGTGGAGAAGGCAATAGTCACTGCCCTGCTGACCGCCCATGCTGCACCATCTGCTCTTGTCTGCTTGGGTCTCCTGCCAGCACAGGCAGTCCCAGATCTTGGTCTGGGCATGGCAGCAAACAAACTGGGCTTTTAGTGCCCTTTTTTCAGCCTCCTTCTTCCTCCATGAGATGCTTCCAGACACTCCCATCCACACCAGACACAGGACAGCTGCAGCCACACTGCAGTGGAGATGAAAGGTAAGAATCATAGAACCACAGGATTGTTTTGGTTGGAAAACACCTCCAAGATCATTCAGTCCAACCATCAACCCAACACCACCATGGCCATTAAACCACTTCCCCAAGTGCCACAGCCACACCTTTCTTGAACACCTCCCAGGGATGGTGACTCCACCATCTCCCTGGGCAGCCTGTTCCAATCCCTGACCCTTTATTGGAGCAGCACAGGGGGGAAAGTTCCACTTTATTAAATGCTGTGATTCAGGAATCACCTCCGTTAAGTCCAAAAAGGAGATGGGTGTGGGCAGGGCAAAGGGCAACAGCTTCCCTCTTCATGTACCCTCTCTGCTTCTCCACATCCACCTTCTCCTCAGCACCTTTAGCCGCCTGGGGCTGTGCCTCAAGCACTTGCTCCAGCCACTCTTCTCACAAAGGAGGGTTAAGGAGAGCAAGGGAAGGGCTGGCCTCACGATGGGAAGGCAGAGAATTGATCTGAGTGTGATTAAGCGTTAGATAAAGAGGAAGGTGTAATTATCCAGTCAAAGCAAGGTGTCTCTCCATCTCAGCCAAACGCTGGCTCCTTGCCAAGCTGCAAACGAGCTGCAAACGAGCTGCACAGAATTACTCATGCTCTCATTGCAAGCCACCTCGGGTCCCCCAGGGAGATCTCCTCCTTGGGAGACTCCTTCTCCTCCACCCAGTCCTTGCCAGACAAGGGTTAGACCTGTTGGCAAAGAGCAAGGTGCTGGCGTCCAGCACGCAAGCACGGCTAAGGGAGAAGCATTCTCCTGACCCTTGCCAGGTAACTCTGGGCAGCAAAGCTGGCACTGGGACACCCTCATTCTGCAGAGCACCACTTGGCTTGCCAAGGTCACAGCCACCACGTTGCCTTCTGTGTGTAACCGAGTGTTGGGCCTCTGAGCAGCCCCAGAGTGGTGCAGGAGGCGTCAGGAGGAGCTGGTGGCAGACCCCTCCAGCTGTGCTCTCTCCAGTTCAGGATTAACCTTTCAGAAATGTCAGCCAACAGCCACAGGCAGCCACTGCCTGCCTGCCAGAACCTGCACTTCTGGGCCCTGTGACTTCACAGCTTTATTTAACTCCTTCAGTGCTCCAGTTCACTGGACTGTCTCTGCAGAAAGAGCAGGGCAAGATTGGGTCCCCCTCCCTCCCCAGATGCCCACACGAGTTAGCAAGGTGTGGTGCCAGCAGATTGCTCCTTGTCTTTTCCAGGACCTTACCTTTTCCTCATCCCTGGGGCTCCCAGACATCCCCTCTGTCCCTTCAGAGAAGACCTGCCTCAGCCTGGCCCAAGCAGCCAAAGGAGGCTGTTGTGTTGAAGGCCAGAGTCCCATCTGAAGGTTTCAGACTTTGACCTCGGCCCATTAGCTGCTATGTTGGGCTGTGTGCAAGAGGACTCAGAGAGAAGAAGAGGGCTGCAGTATGTGCAGGGTCAGGGAGGGGTGCAGCACAGCCTGGTTAGGGTGCAGGCATGGACACAGGGTGGGTGGTGGCAGAGCTGGAGATTGCCCCAATGCAGATCAGGTAGAGGGAACAGGGCCTGAAAAGCAAAAGGAGTCGAGAAGGTTGAGAGCAACCGTGCGCTGGGACACCATCAGGTATGCAGGGAAAGAGGAGACTCAAGGAATCATCCCTGCACCCTTGCAGTCTGGAGGGGCAGAAGGACAGTGCTCAGAGGACCAGGTCCTCCTCATGTGTCATCTCCCTTCTCCAGGGGGATGGAGGGGCTCAAAGCATCAGACTACACCTTTACATTTGGAGCATTTTGGAGGGTGTCTGGGTTGCTACGGTTCTCCTGGATCATTTTTAGGTGGAATTTCAGAGGGTGGATAGCTCAAGCAGGAGAAAGGGAAATGGTCAGTGACTGAGGAGCCTGATACAGGGCAAGGTGCACTGTCTGACCAAAGTGGGAAGGCTTCCAAGGTCTGTAGGGCAAGGTAACCAGGTGATGCCTAACTGGAGAACCTTATCTGTGCCTGCTTTTGTGATTCAAACCCACAGAGCTTACCTGAGCAGAAGGCAGTATCCCACAGCCCTCAGAAATCCTCCTTTAGACCTCCTCACCAGCCTGGATCCTGGGGTCACACCACTGAGCCAAGCTCCTGAGGTAGGTGCCCCCAGACTCTCTGCACACCTAGCCCCGGCACCAGCACTCCTCACAGTACATCCTTCTTCCAGATGTTCCTCAGCAAGTCCAACAAAGGTAGGCAGGCCTCCAAGGAAGACTGTTAGCTCCTGAGAAGGTGGCTGCATGTGGCAGACTGGCCTGATCTGAGAAAACCCAAATTCACCTTTGTTCTGCTGGTGACACTGAAGGTCCTGAAAGATCTGCAGAAGTAAGTCCTGCTCTGACCCCAGAACCCACCTCAGGGCCCACTCCAGAGCTCTGCCAGCTGCAGCCCTTCTGCTCTAGTCCTGGAAGCTGTGCCAGCCAGCCCTGCTCCAGCAGCTGCTCTGTTGACCTAACAGCAGCCTTTTTCCTGCTCTGTTGTTTTTTTTAGTTACACTTGGGTAGCAAATGACCAATAAATGATATCTGGAAGACATCTGGAAGCCATACCTCCCTGCTAGCTTTGGCCAGCTGAGGCTGTTGGCATAATTAAAGCCCACACTTGGTAAAGCAGCTCCATCTGGTTGACCTGTCCAGTCCCACCTCCCTTTCATCATGTGTCTTCTTTCCACAGGTGTCAGCAGAAAGCACCCCACAGATGTTTGTGTGGGGTGAGATGAGTTATGGCAGATAGAAGAAACAGTTCCCTGGTTCAGCCTGGAGAAGACTCCGTGGGGACCTTAGAGTTGCCTTCCAATACCTGAAGGAAGGCTGCAGGAGGGATTTCTCCTAAGGGTGTCTAGAGATAGGCCAAGGGGGGATGGTTTGAAGCTGAGGGAGAGCAGGGTTAGACTGGAGCTGAGGAAGTTCTTCAGTCTGAGGGTGATGAGACTCTGGAATGGGTTGCCCAGGGATGCTGTGGATGTCCCCTCACTGGAGGTGTTTGAAGTCAGGTTGGATGAGGCCTTGAGCAGCTGAGAGGTATCCCATACCCATGGCAGGGAGGTTGGAGTGGATGATCTCCGAGGTCCCTTCCAGCCTGAGCCATTCTGTGATTCACCTTGGAACAATGGCAGCGCAGGAAGGTGCAAACTGGGTAGGCCCTCAAGAGATGGGGGGGTGGTGGTGGGCAAGGCCTGAGCACACACTGCTCCAGAGATGGTCAGGGTGACAAGCTGCAGGAGAGGAATGTCTGCTCAACAGCCCAACAGCATGTACACAGAGCCAGAGGTGTGGACACCTATATGGCAGCAGCCTGAAACCTCTCACTAGCAGGGATGGAGCATCTTGTGGAAGATGCCCAGATGCCTGTGGCACCCTCCTTCCCTCCTTCTTCCCCACCGAGCAGATGAGATCCCTTAATGAAAACCATCCCAGCACCCTAGGCCAGCTGGGAGCTGGCCGTGCTGGGAACACTGCTCTGCTCCGGCAGGGCCGAGAAGGGTGGGAAGCTCCTGCAACCTGCCACCTGTGTGCAGCTCCTGCTTTCGGGGTAAGCTGAGGTGAGCTGCTGTCCCTCTGTGCACGGAGCGTGACCCGCAGGGGGCCGGGCTGTGGGGAGTGGGCTCAGCCGTGCTGGGGGTAAGGCAGGGCAGAACTGCTCCCTCCGGAACTGGAGCCTGGGGGCTTCTCCGGGGGCTTCCCGGGACGCAGCAGCCCCACCGCAGCGGCCAGGACCGGCCTTGTCCAGAGCATCCTCTGCGGCTCGGGGCTCTCTCGCCGCCTTCCCGGAGAGCGGACCGGCTCCGGAGGGGTGGGGGGGGGGTGGGGGGGGGGGGGTGGGGGGGGCGAGGCGCACAGCGGGGAGAAGCCGTCCTTGCCAAGGCCTGCAGCAGCCGAGCTCCGCTGCCCTCCGGGGGTGCTGGGCTGGGCTGGGCTGGGGCTGGTCCGGGCGCGGTCTCGACGGGGGCGGTGGGGAGCGAGCCGAGCCCGGTGCCCGCAGCCGGCCGCGCGTCCCTCTCCGCCGCTTCCTTTAGGTGGCACCGCTCCTCCAGCAATGAGCAACCCGCAGCCGCCGGCCCTCGCCCGGGCCCGCACGGCGGGGGCTCGGCCGCGGAGCCGCCGCCTCGGAGCGGCCCCTGCGCTCGGTCTGCCCCCGGCGCGGCCCCTCCCTCATCCCGCGCCGGCTGCCCCGGCCGCCCGCCGCCGCTCCGCCAGTAAATCCGATCGGGGCTGGTTCCTCTCACGTCAAACCACATGATCCCATAAAACATTCATCGCCGCTCCAGCCCCGCTCGCTCGCTGCCGGGGCACAGAGCAGCAGGCTCCGCGCTCCCGCCGCGGGATCCGCCGCAGCCCCGGCCCCGTGCGGGCGGCGGGCGGGAGGGAGGGAAGGAAGGAAGCAGCGAAGGGAGGAAGGAAGGAAGGGAGGACGGACGGAACGACGGACGGAGGGAGGAGGCAGGGAGGGGGAGCCGCGCCTGGATGCTGACTCCAGTCCGGGGGCTGCCCACTCCCCGCGACGAGCGAGGGCCCCGGCGCCGGGCGAGCCCCCTCCCCGCGCTGGGCTGAAGTTTGACTGGAGGAGCCGCGCCGCTGGCCAGGGATTGTACCGCTGCCGCTCCGCTTTGCGCCTCCGGACGTGCCTTCCCCGACCCCTAAGATGAAGAGGGCGATAGCTGAAGGTAGGAGCATCCCCGCGTGTGTCCCCTAGCCCCGCGGCTCCTCGGAGGGCGACGGGGGCAGGGCGAGACGGCTGCGTCCCCCAACTTCGCCCCGAGCCGGGAAGTTCCCTCGCTGCCAACTTTGTGGGTGTTTTTTTGTCTCCCGCGGAGCAGGTGACAGCGCCCAGGACCCGCCGCGGGGGAGAGGGGCCGGACGCCGGGGCCGGGCCGAACGGGGCACGGCGGGGGCTGGGAGCTCCGCACGGGAGAAGCGGCGAGCAGGGCGGGGGAGGTGGGGGAGCGAGGAGCGGGAGCTCCGCGTCTGCGGGAGCGGAGGAGAGGCGAGGCCGGTGTGTGTGTGTTTGTGTGTGAGGAGCGAGCACCAGGCTGCCTCCCGGCTCGGCTCCAGCCGCCGAGCAAGGCAGCGAAGGTGGAAGGAGTGCAGCGGGCTGGGCACCCCCAGCCCCGCCATCGTATGCACCTAGCTTGGGCTCGGCCCCAGGGTGCCTGGGCTGTGCCCAGAAGTTGGAGCAGGCGAAGCGTCGCCGCATCCCGCGTTCTGAAGCCCGCATCCCGCGGGGGCACAGGACGGCTCTGCTCTGGCGGAGGCGGCCGGGACCGGGACCGCAGCGCCCGCGGACAGGGAGAGGGGATGGGGGCAGCCTAGCTCCC
This sequence comes from Indicator indicator, assembly GCF_027791375.1. Taxonomy (NCBI): domain Eukaryota; kingdom Metazoa; phylum Chordata; class Aves; order Piciformes; family Indicatoridae; genus Indicator; species Indicator indicator. The sequence continues at coordinate 15,513,591 of NC_072035.1, forward strand.
GGCAGCTCCCAGCCCGGCTCCCCGATCGCTCTCAGCCGGCTCCTCCCGCCTCCGGCCGCCTGCGGGTGCCTCCGGCCGGGGAAGTTTGCTGCCCTCCGGGCACCCGGAGGGGTGGCGAATACTGGGGTGACATTGCCCCGCAACGTCCTTCTCCCGGGGTCTGCTCTGTCCCGTTTCCACCCGGTATCCTTTAGCCAGAGGATGGGGAGAACTGAGAGTGCAGGGAGACCCCACCTCAGCTCGCCGCGCCGCGCAGAGGCACACTGTGCGGAGAGACCGGCCTGGAACCGCCGGCTCCTCCGGTTGAGAATAGCTCTTTTTTTCAGCAGCTCTGGCAGCCTGGCGGTGCTCTGTGCCAGTCTGTGCTGCCCGGGGCTGGGGCTGCCTCAGTGCTGCTGGAGCTTCTCCGTTGTACGGCCGTAGCTTGGCCATTCTGCAACCCGGAATAAAAAAAAAAAAATAAACAAAACCCTGCATCTGGAGGAGGACGGCTCCCGCCCGGCAGGGCCAGACCACTTGGAGAAGCATGTGCCACCCCAGGTGCGTCTGCTGGAAAGCCAGCCCACGGGCTGCAAGCATTGCAACGCCTTGTAGGAGCAACCCATTGCAGGAGCAAGCCGCTCTAGGAGCTCCGCCGCTGTCCAGGCTGCTGGTCGGGGGAGTGCTTGGCATGCATAGCGTCTTTGCTCTGCACGGAGCCTCTTGCCGTGCATGTTCCATCTCCAGCAGGCTTCCTGTTCCCCAGCAGCGACACAAATGTAATTTATTTATTTCATTATTTATTATTCCCCCTGCTTCCCGTTCTGTTTCGGAGGGCACTGTGGCTGATTAATTTGTGATGATCAAAGGAAGCTGTGATCCAAGCTGCACACCGCCTGCTTTAGGGAGCTCGCTTCGGTTTGCTATCTGAAATGGCCAATTTATTCCTCTTTGGGGAGGCACCTTGGGAGACAGGTTGCAGAGACAGCTTCTCTGGTGCTGTGTCCCCCACCCAGGGGATATCGATATTTCAGCATCCATTTGCTGGCTGCTGCACCACAGCCTGCTGCAGGGGTGGGCTGCCCATCGAATTGTGTGCCCCACGGTTGTGTGCTTGTGCACAGGCTGCTGCTGGTGTGGCTGTTGGCCTCCTGTAGGACAGCATCCAGGTGACACTGGGTGTGGTGCAGGCACCCAGAACAACCTCCTCTTCCACCCCCCCTCCCCCACCTCCCTTCACCCTTCTGCTGCAGCACAGCACTTTCTCTACACTGTGACAATTCCTGGCTGCTGCCAGCATAACGTGAGGCACCGTGGAAGGCAATGAAACACAAGAACTGTGCCACCAGGGCTGTATTTATAGAACAGGGCTCGGAGGGTTTTTGGGTGGGTTTGCTGCTGCGGTTGCTGAATCGCTCCTGGGAGAGGCTTGGTAGCTGGTAGGTGTGGCTGTAAAGTCCTTCTGAACTCTGGGAGGCTGGGTTGAGATGAGTGACCAACCTCCTGCAGCTGGACTTAACGTTTCCCACCCGTGGGCTGCCAGGACACTTGGAGTGCCTTGCAAGCCAGAAATAGCCACCAGAGGCAGCTCAACAGGCAGAGCCTTCTCCTTGGCGTTCCCAGTGCTCACTGCTTATTAACACAGCTCACTTCTGTTGAGAGAGGGCTTTCAGTGCTTATTATTTTATAAAATCTATTGAAGACCTCCTCCCAAACACAAAACCCTCTAATATGAGCACTGTGCCAAGCTCAGAGGCTGCTTCACCGCCGATCTGAATGCTGCCTCTTTGCTTTCCTCGAGAGAAAATCACCATTCAGCTGGGCAGTGTTTCCCATCTGCTGGCTGTGTAGTGTTCATCTTCACAGAGTCATAGAGCCATGGAGTGCTTTGGGTTGGAAGGGACCTTAAAGATCATCTAGCTCCAACCCCCCTGCTCTGTGCAGGGGCACCTCCCACTAGCCCAGCTTGCTATTTTATAGCCCAAGGGTCAACTCGGTGGTGTTCCAGAGAATCAACCAGGTTGGAAAAGTCCTCAGAGATCATCAAGTCCAACCTGTTACCTATCACCCAGCACCTCATGACAACTAAACCCTGGCTCCAAGTGCCACATCCAATCCTTTTATGAACACCTCCGGGGATGGTGACTCCACCACCTCTCTGGGCAGCACATTCCATGGCCAATTCCTCTTGCTGGGAAGAACTTTCTCCTCACCTCTAGCCTAAACTGCCCTGGCACAGCTTGAGACTGTGTCCTCTTGTTCTGCTGCTGCTTGCCTGGGAGAAGAACCCAACCCCCACCTGGCTACAGCCTCCCTTCAGGGAGTTGTAGAGAGCAATGAGGTCTCCCCTGAGCCTCCTCTTCTCCAGGCTGAACACCCCCAGCTCCCTCAGCCTCTCCTCACAGGGCTGTGCTCCAGACCCCTCCCCAGCCTCGTTGACCTTCTCTGGACACCTTCCAGCATCTCAATGTCCTTCTTAAACTGAGGAGCCCAGAACTGGACACAGGACTCAAGATGTGGCCTGAGCAGAGCTGAGTCCAGGGCAGAATGACTTCCCTGCTCCTGCTGGCCACTCTATTGCTGATGCAGGCCAGGATGCCATTGGCCTTCTTGGCCACCTGGGCACACTGCTGGCTCCTGTTCAGCCTCCTGTCCCCCAGCACCCCCAGGTCCCTTTCTGCCTGGCTGCTCTCCAGCCACTCTGTCCCCAGCCTATAGGGCTGCATGGGGTTGTTGTGGCCAAAGGCTGGAGGTGAGGAGAAAGTTCTTCCCAGAAAGAGGAATTGGCCATGGAATGTGCTGCCCAGGGAGGTGGTGGAGTCACTATCCCTGGAGGTGTTCAAAAAGGATTGGATGTGACACTTGAAGCCATGGTTTAGTTAGTCATGAGGTGCTGGGTGATAGGTTGGATTTGATGATCTCTGTCTGAGGTCTTTTCCAACCTTGTTGATTCTCTTATTCTATGAAAGTGCAGGACCTGGCACTTGGACTGGTTGAATGCCATCCTGTTGGACTTTGCCCATCTGTCCAGCCTGTCAAGGTCCCTCTGCAGATCCCTCCCACCCTCTAACAAATCTAACAGCTTCGTTGCCCTTCTCTGGACACATTCAAGCATCTCCTGAGCTTGGCTCCCCCTTCCCACCAGGCACCACACACCTCAGACCCATGCTCTGTGGGACCATCTGAAGGGGCGCTCACGGAGGTGTGCTAAAGAGGAGTGCAGAGGTGGAGGTGGCCCCATGCTGCTGCCTGCCTGGGTGCTGTGTCAGTGCAGATGGTGCTGTGTCCCTGCTGCTGCTGCCGTGGGCTTTTCCCTGCCGAAAGCCCCAGGGGGAGACAGTACAGAAAATAAGTTAATTAGCAGCTGCTCGCTGCTGTGCCGCTGGGGCTTGTGGGCAGCCTTGCCTGTGCTGCTCACCACCAGCACAGGGAGCCTGGCAGCCCTGTCTTAACCAGCCTGCAGTAATTACCTCCATCCTGTGCTCAGATGCTCTGGGCTTGGCCCCTGAGTAAAAACCTCCTGGGAGCCTGCGCTGTCGGGAAGCAGGAAGGAGGAGTTGGTGCTGGGAAGGGGAAGGAGAAGGGGAGGAAAAGGGACATGGCTGTGATGACTCCCTCTGGTTTCATCTGCTGCCTGCTCTGCTCAGTGGGCATGGGAAGGAGAGGGCAGGGGAATGGTTGTCTTTACACTTGGCCTGGAAGCTGGCTGGGGATGTGGAGTTTCACAGCTGACGTCCCCACGGAGGTCTTGGTGACTCTGTGACAGTCAGCCTGCTGGTCTCACTGGGAGAGGGCTGGGGGTAAGCTGCCAGCTGCTAAAGCACAGGGGAAAAGCCTTCAGCAGCACCCAAGGTGGGAGAAGCAGACAACTGTGGGCACAAGAGCACCCTGCAGCATCAGCTGCTCAGCTCAGCAATGCCAGGTGGCCTGGCATCAGTGCCCCAATGCATGCCCACCATTGATGAATCTGCATTCCAGAGTTGTAGAATCACTGAATGGGTTGGGTTGGAAGGGACCTCCAAGAGCATCCAGTTCCAACACCCCCTGCCATGGGCAGGGACACCTCCCACCAGCCCACATTGCTCAAGGCCTCATCCAGCCTGGCCTTGAACATTTCAAGCTTGTTCCAGTGTCTCACCACCTTCACAGGGGAGAATTTCTTCCCTGCATCTAATCTAAACCTCCCCTCATTCAGTTCAAACCCATTGCTCCTTGTCCTCTCAGTGCAGTCTCTGGTAAAACCTCTCCCCAGCTTTCCTGTAGGTCCTCTTGAAGTACTGGAAGGCTGCAATAACATCTCCCTGGAGCCTCCTCTTCCCCAGGTTTAACAACTCCTTCAGCCTGTCCTTACAAGGGATCTGTGTCTTTCTTGAGCTTAATGAAGGCCTTGTGCCTGTGTAATCTTCTGACACCAGCAGTGACTTTGGCCATTAAGCCTTTCAAAGGAATAAGCCAAATCTGCAAAACCTAGCAGCACCTCTGAGAATTTTCCACCTTCTCTGGCTTGGAAGCAGCAACAGAGATGTGAGCTGGGGGCAGGGAAGGGGAAGGATGCTCCAGAGGCAGCTCTCAGGCATGCTGCTGTGCCCCTTGCACCCCCAGTGGTGCTGGCTGTGGGGAGCTGCTGCCTGCCCTGGGAAGCTCAGCATCTTCCTTCCCTTCCCATCCTCCTGAGCCTTGAGGAAGAGTAGGACAGAGCTGGGCCAAAGCGTCAGAACAAAGCAGGACAAGGGAGATTGCAAAGGGCTGAGCACTGCTCTCTGCTCTGAGCTGGCTGCTGTGCCAGCTGCATCTGGTGGGGAGTCTGGAGCTGCATCCTGGTGCAGGGTCTGGAGCTGCATCCTAGTGGAAGGGCTGGAGCTGCATCCTGGTGGAAGGGCTGGAGCTACATCCTGGTGGAAGGGCTGGAGCTGCATCCTGGTAGAGGGGCTGGAGCTGCATCCTGGTGCAAAGGCTGGAGCTGCATCCTGGTAGAGGGGCTGGAGCTGCATCCTGGTGGAGGGGCTGGAGTTATATCCTGGTGTAGGGGCTGGAGTTGTATCCTGGTGGAAGGGCTGGAGCTGCATCCTGGTGGAAGGGCTGGAGCTGCATCCTGGTGCAAAGGCTGGAGCTGCATCCTGGTAGAGGGGCTGGAGCTGCATCCTGGTGGAGGGGCTGGAGCTGCATCCCAGTGCAGGATTCACCCTGCAGATCCAGGCGGAGGTGGAGCTGAAGGGAGCAGGAGTCAGTCTAATTAGGAGCACATTCTCTTCCCCTCGGATTTGCAGCACTTTCTGCTGCTGTCACCTTCATTAAGACATCTCTCTGAATGCCAAGCAGGAGGCATGCACAGTGTGGAACAGGAGTGTCCTCCACCACAGCAAGGAGGTGTGGTGAGAGGCAGCAGCACAGAATGGTGCCTACAAGGGCTGGGAATTGCACTGGAGCATCTCCCTGATGCCCATGTGGGAAGCTTCGTGCTGTGCCCTAGAGCCAGTTGGATCCATCTGGGATCTGAGAGGGCTCCTCCACCACAGAGAGACACAGAGGTGTGGAAGGGAGGAAGGAGGCTTGTGAGATCTACAAAGTCCACCTTCTCCTCTTCTTTCATGCTTGGGGTTGCAGGTCCTGGAGGTTTCCAGAGACTGAGTTGGAAGGAGATGGTTGTGCTGAAAAGTGCTCAAAGGAGCAAAGGGTGGATGGATCCTCCCACATCTGCCAAGAGGTGCTGCAGTGACATGTCCAGGCTTTGCTAAGGTGTGCAAGCTCACCTCAGCCCATGCTGGTGGCTTGCTGTGGCTCTTGGGACCCATTCCTGTTTATATGGGACCTCATTCATGTTTCTAAATACCTAAAGGGTGAGTGCCAAGGGGATGGAGCCAGGTGATGCCCAATGCCAGCACAAGGGGCAATGGGGGGAAGTTGAGGCATAGGAAGTTCCATGGAAACAGGAGGAAGAATTCTCTCCCTGTGAGGGTGACAGAACACTGGAACAGGCTGCCCAGGGGGGTTGTGGAGTCTCCCTCCCTGGAGACATTCAGGACCCTCCTGGATGAGTTCCTGTGTGACCTGTTCTAGGTGACCCTGCTCTGTCAGGGGGGTTGGACTGGATGATCTCTGGAGATCCCTTCCAGCCCCTAACATGATTCTGTGATTCTGTGGAGTTTTGGGTGGCTGCTGATGCATTATGGTGGTGCTGAGGGATGATCTGGAGACTGGGAGCAGAGTGGCCTCCAAGTGCCACAGCTGTCTCCTGTGGGGTGTGTGTGTGCAGCGTGTGTGGGTAGGCAGAAGACAGCTGTGTGTGGTCTTGCACAGGCTGTCCATGTTCAGTGTGCTTTTAGAGAAGTCCTGCAAGTCAGACCTGCTTGGTCCTGGCTGCTTTTGTGTCCTCAACCAGGCCCATGAGCCCTTCTGGGAATTGGTTTTCTCTTTTGCAGCTGAAACCCTGGAGAGTGATGCTGAGTTACCTCCTGAGGGACCCAGAGCTGGAGCATGGAGCTCTCTGCCATTGTCTGTCACTTCCTCAGCAGTGACACAGTGTCAGGTGACAAGACCCAGGAGACTCTCCTTAAGGGCACTGCTGCCTCCCCAGCAGGTCTGTCTGGCCTGCTTCCCTCGCAGCCTTTGCACTCCGGCTTGGAGCTGCTCAGTGGCAGCAGGAGGTGTTGCAGCAGCACTTGTCCTTCTCAAGTGCCTGCTCCTGCAATCAAGGGATTACAGAAATGCTTGAGGTCGGTTTTGTAGCCTTCCTGGCTGTCAAGAAAAGCTGGAGAGTTACACAAGCACGTGCAGGACATGCTCCAGGGCTGGGATTTTGGTCTGGCTCTTGGTGGCTCAGTAGTCAAGCAGCAGAATGCAACCCTCCTGGCTCAGTGCAGGGGCCAGGCAATGCAAGGCTTAGGGAGCATTCCCTGTCAGAAAATCAAGGAACAGTTTTGGAAGTGACATCTGGAAGTACCTAACCAACCTCCTCCTCAAAGCACAGCCAGTTTCACAGCTGGAACAGGTTGTTCAAGGGCTTGCCCTGCCAAGAGTGGGTGTCATCTCCAAGGATGGAGACTTCCTGGTCTGTCTGGCCAAGGCTGGCTGAAGGCCTTTGTCACCTGTGCTGGATCAGAGCCATGAGTGGCCCACATCTCTGGTAAGGTTGGAATACCTCTTCTCTGCTGCTGGGCATGGCAGTGGTGGAGCAGGAGTGATGGTGTGCAGTGCTGAGAGGGAGTGGTTGTCCCTGTCAGTTCAGGAGCAGGCTCTGGGGTTCATAACCAAGGAGGACCTGAGAATGGGGTCACAGGTGGGGTCCCTGGCAGGGGCACTCAGGAAGGCAGCAAACAGTTGCAGACATTTCTGTCTCATGCCCATGTGTTTGATGTCCTGACAGCATTTGTAGAGCAAACCCTTGGCTGAGTCCTGTGTGCTGCACCATGCCCCTTAGAAGTGACCATTAAAGCAGAGCCTCCCACATTCTCTCCAGTCTATGCTGGAAGCCCTTCCTGGACACTGAACCTTTGTGGTTTCATTTTGGACTCAGGGGGCCACAGCTGGGCACAGCAGTCAAGGTGCCTCCTCCCCAGTCCTGGGCAGAGAGGGACAATGCTGTCCACAGCCCACATGCCCTGTAAGACAATCCACTGGCTCCTGCTTACCTTGGTGTCCATCACAGCTCCCAGCCCTGTCAGGGCAGACTGCTGCTCACAGTTTGCATGCTGGTGTGGATGCATGAAGCTTATTCTGCTCCAGGTGCAGACCTTTATGCCCTTCTTGTACCAAGTGAGTGCTTAACACTGTTCCTCTTTCAGTCATTCCAGAAGCCTGGACATTTGACATGCTTCTTTACCTGAAGGGTTACCTAGCAATGGCTCAGAAACATTTAAAGTCAAGTCTGGGGTTCCCATCCTACCCCTGGCTTCTCCAAATCACCCTGCAGAGCGCTTGGTTGTTCTCAATGGTGCTGCATGAGCCCCAGTCCAGACAGTGAAGGAGAAGCTTGACCTGTGTTGCCTTCTTCCTTCCACCACCAGCACCTGAGGGCATGGGATAATTAGAGTGCCTAGCAGGGACTGGTGCTAACTGATCAGTTATTAGTGATAATTACCACTGACCACTGATGGAACCATGGGAGATGTGGTGCTCATGTGTCAGATTATACAATCAGAAATGGCGGGGGTCGGAAGGGACCTCCAGAGATCATTCAGTCCAGCCCCCTGCTAAAGCAGGTACACCTGGAGCAGGTCACACAGGAACACATCCAGGTAGGGTTTGGAAGCTCTCCAGAGGAGACTCCACGACGTCTCTGGGCAGCCTGCTCCAGGCCTCCAGCACCCTCACACCAAACAAGTTTCTTCTGTTCAGGCTGAATCTTCTGGCTTCCAGTTTGTGTCCATTGCTCCTTGTCCTATCCTTAGGCACCACTGAGCAGAGTCTGGCCCCAGCCTCTTGCTCCCCACAGCTCCTTTAGCTCTTGCTGAGCATTGCTCAGATCCCCTCTGGGGCTGCTCTCCTCCAGGCTCTCAGCCCCAGGGCTCTCAGCCTTTGCTCCTCACAGAGATGCTCCAGGCCCCTCAGCAGCTTTGCAGCCTTCCTTGGACTCTCTCCATCAGTTCCCTGTCCTCCTTGAACTGCGGTTCATCGTCTCAGGTCATCATCTCCTGTGTGCTGCTCAGTGGGGAAAGGGTTTAACTGTCTCTTCTCTGTTGTGCTTGAGAACAAATCCTGTGCAGCAACCATCTGGCTGCTAAATTCTTCTCCTGGAGCTGTGCAGCTTGCTGGGAGTTCATTTGCGTCTTGAGCTACTAAAAAGAGAAGTGAAAGTGACTGATTAGTGTAAGCCTGGGACCATTCCCATCAAAGTGACAGATCCTGTGAGCTGGCTTTGGGAGAAGTGTCTCAGCCTGGTGCCTTTTCATTACCTTTTTGAAGGCTGTGGGCAAGAGGTCTGCTCTGAATGCTCCGACCTGGCTCTGGGCTCCTCATCAAGAGTGTCAGAGTGAGTTGTGATGGCTGCTGAGACCTGGGCCTGCTTCTTTGATGCCTATAAACATTGGTTTTCATTGGGCACCTTCCTCAGGGCCGTGAGGGTTTCAGCTGTGGACCATTCCCCGGGGCTGTGGATGATGGCTGGAGCCAGGCGCAGTGCCCTGCGGTGAGGTGTGGGTAAGGGCTAGGGACTGGCTCTAACTCCTAAGCAGGAGGGAGAGGAAAGCAAAAAACAAAAAAAACAAAAAAAACCAAAATCTTTGGAGCCCCCAAATTTAGCTTTGCTTGCTTGCAGGCACTGTGGGGGGCTTTGTGTCAGAGACCTGTCTCTGTGGAGGCAGGGGATCACCAGGATCTCCAGGACTTGCCCATCCCCATGGATTTGGGGGGGGGAGGGGTGGCAGGGAGCTGTGGCGCCAGCAGCTGGAGGGCAAAGCCCTCGGGTGGGTGCAGGAGCGGTGCCAAGTGCAGGGTGCAGGCTGTGGTGGAGGCTGCCGTGCCCGTGCAGATGTGGCTGGCATTGGCTTTACACTAGAGGGCTGTCTGTCCTTTCCCTTCAGAGGAGAGGCTCAGCCTGTGCAGGGAGCCTCCTGTCCTCCGGGGTGTCGGTGCCGAGTGGCAGCTGCCCGGGCTGGGCACGGCTGACACCCTGTGGGCTGGGTTTTACTGCTCAGAGCTGTGCTTGGTGCCAAAGGAGCATCCCTGGCCTGGAGCTGCTCTGGAAGCTGCTTGTCTCGGGTCAAGTGAGGCCTCTTTGTCCTCCTGCATAGGTCAGCAGCCTCTGCAAGAGCTGGCAGGCTGCACACCAGCAGTAGCCTTTTCCTCCTGCTTGTTCAGCCTGCTTTGGGCATCAGGAGTAGCAGCCCCCGGTGCTGGGGCAGGAGCTGCAGGAGTGTGGTGTCTTCTGTTGTGAGGAGCTGCACCATGAGCATGTGCACACCTCGCCTGGAATATTGCATCCAGTTCTGGGCTCCCCAGTTCAAGAGGGACAGGGATCTGCTGCAGAGAGTCCAAGAGAGGCTCCCAGGATGCTTGAGGGACTGGAGCAGTGCCCTGTGAGGAGAGGCTGAGAGCCCTGGGGCTGCTTACTCTGGAGAAGAGAAGACTGAGAGGGGATTGAAGAAATGTTTCTAAAGAGCTGAGGGCTGGGGGGCAAGAGGCAGGGGCCAGGCTCTGCTCACTTGCCCCCTGGGATAGGACAAGGGGCAATGGAGAGAAAGTGCAGCACAGGAGGTTCCGGCTCAACAGGAGGAGGAACTTCTTCCCTGGGAGGCTCCCAGAGCACTGGAACAGGCTGCCCAGAGAGGTTGTGGAGTCTCCTTCTGTGGATGCATTCCTGTGATCTGTGCTGGATTCCATAGTCCTGCTCTGGCAGGGGGTTGGACTGGATGATCTTCAGAGGTCCCTTCCAATCCCTAACATCCTATGAGCCTGTGACGAGGGTGGAGCACTGGAACAGGTTGCCCAGGGAGGTGGGTGAGGCCCTATGACTGGAAATATTCAAGGTGAGGCTCGACAGGGCTCTGGGCAAGGTGATCTAGTTGAGGATGTCCCTGCTGACTGCAGAGGGGGTTGGACTGGATGAGCTTTGGAGGTCCCTTCCAACCCCTAATATCTTATGCTCCTGTGATCTGTGCTCCTGTGAGCTGTGATCTGTGCTCATCTGTGCTCCTGTGATCTATGATCTGTGCTCCTGTGAGCTGTGCTCCTGTGCTCATCTGTGCTCCTGTGAGCTGTGATCTGTGTTCCTGTGAGCTGTGATCTGTGCTCATCTGTGCTCCTGTGATCTATGATCTGTGCTCCTGTGATCTGTGCTCCTGTGATCTATGATCTGTGCTCCTGTGATCTGTGCTCCTGTGATCTGTGATCTGTGCTCCTGTGATCTGTGCTCCTGTGATCTATGATCTGTGCTCCTGTGATCTATGATCTGTGCTCCTGTGATCTGTGCTCCTGTGATCTATGATCTGTGCTCCTGTGAGCTGTGCTCCTGTGATCTATGATCTGTGCTGCTGTGATCTGTGCTCCTGTGATCTATGATCTGTGCTCCTGTGATCTGTGCTCCTGTGATCTATGATCTGTGCTGCTGTGAGCTGTGATCTGTGCTCCTGTGATCTATGATCTGTGCTCCTGTGATCTGTGCTCCTGTGATCTATGATCTGTGCTCCTGTGATCTGTGCTCCTGTGAGCTGTGATCTGTGCTCATCTGTGCTCCTGTGATCTATGATCTGTGCTCATCTGTGCTCCTGTGAGCTGTGATCTGTGCTCCTGTGATCTATGATCTGTGCTCATCTGTGCTCCTGTGACCTGGGTCTGCAAGCTGTGGGGTGCCTCCAAGTGGGAGCTGCTTTGGGAAGGGCTACCCTGGGAGGGTCTGCAGTGCCCCAGGCCTGAAAGAGCCACAGGCAGCTTTCCTTCCATAAGCTCAGTGTGGCAGCTTCCTCTGGTTCTCCTGCTGCCAGCAGGGCTGGGGCCTCTGTGGGGACCTTGGCCACCCCAGAGAGCAGTTGCTTGGGGTCCATGCAGGCACTCGTGTCACAGCTTTGCTCAGTGCTGTCCCCACTCATTTTTCCTCTGGAGTGGCTTTAACTCAGATGAAGGTGAAGCAACCTGAGATTTGCCTCCAATGAGACCTTTTCTCAGCACAGTGTGGAGGCATGGAGAGATGCAGCCAAAGAACACAAGCCCCACAGTGAGCCTGCAGGTGCATCATGCCAACTGCACTCAGGGCATTCATTCCCATGCCTGCTGCCTGGGCAGCCAGGTTTGGCTGGCTTGGGGCACAAGTGGTGCTCATGGAGAGCAGCCAAGTCCCTCAGCCTTTGCTAGCAAGGGCCTGCTTCAGCCAACAGGGCTGCAGGTGGGGGGTGCCATCCAGAAGGGTCTTGGCATGCTGGAGAAGTGTGCCAGTGCCAGCTGCAGGAGGCTCAACAAGTCACAGGGCAAGGTCCTGCAGCAAGGCCAGGCCAGCCCCAGGCACAAATCCAGGCTGGGTGCAGAGGGGGTGGAGAGCAGCCCTGAAGAAAAAGCCTTGGGGGTGTTGGTTGCTGAGAAGCTCCCCAGGAGCCAGCAGTGCAACCCAGCAGGCAGCTGTGTGCTGGGCTGCAGCCAGAGGAGTGTGGGCAGCAGGGCAGGAGAGGGGACTCTGCCCTTGGCTCTGCTCTGCTGAGACCCCACCTCCAATCCTGCCTCCAGTTCTGCTGTCCCCAGCATGAGAAGGACACAGAGCTGTGGAGTGAGTCCAGAGGAGGCCACAAAGATGATCCAAGGGCAGGAGCAGCTCTGCTGTGAGGACAGGCTGAGGGAGCTGGGGGTGTTCAGCCTGGAGAAGAAAAGGCTCCAGGGGGACCTTAGAGCTGCCTGCCAGGACCTGAAGGGATCCTGCAGGAAGGCTGCAGAGGAACTTTTCCTAAGGGTGCCTAGAGACAGGCCAAGGGGGAATGGTTTGAAGCTGAGGGAGAGCAGGGTTAGACTGGAGCTGAGGAAGAAGTTCTTCACTCTGAGGGTGGTGAGACTCTGGCATGGGTTGCCCAGGGAGGCTGTGGCTGCCTCCTCCCTGGGGGTGTTCAGGGCCAGGCTGGATGAGTCCTTGAGCACCCAAGTCTAGCTGAGAGGTGTCCCTGCCCATGGTGGGGAGGTTGGAGCAGATGATCTCTGAGGTCCCTTCCAACCCATTCTGTGGTGTGGTGAGGTGGCCAGGAAGCAGCACTGGGCAGGGCACTGGGACAAGGGAGAACTGTGCTGTGCAAGCTGTGTCCTGCACACTCACTGAAGTGCAGGCTTTGGGTCTTTGTCAAGAGCTGATTTATGAAGCCCAGGGACTCCTCTGCCCCCCTCCTCTCTCAGTTTGCAGCTAACCTCCCCTGAGGGGAGGGTGGTTAATGTTGGCAGCTACAGCAGCTCATGGTCCTGGGCACTGCCCCCCTGCAAAGGGCTGGGGGGTGGGAGGGTGCTCTGCCACTAGGAAGCTGGAGGTGTCCTGTTGGACTTGGTCTCCATCCACCACGGCCTGGCACAGCTGCTGCCAGGGGTGAGGCAGGAGGGGGATGGGCAGCAGGAGCAGCCTGAGATCTGAAGTCAGGGCAAGGATGTCCCTAGGTTGAGGGACATCAGAGAGGAGTCTCTTTGCTGCTCGGGTGCCACCTGCTGCAGGCAGGCATTGCCTTGCTGCCTCTGCTCCTGCCTGGGCACCTGCTGCAGGGGCTGGGAGCAGCAGGCACCTAGGAGGGCACGGCCTGGCCCCTGATGGCACACATCTGCTCTGCCTCTCTGCTCTGGCCCTGCTCCTCTGCAGAGCTTGCCCTGGGTCTCCATGGAGCGTATGTCAAGGTCTGCAGAGCAGCCCAGCTCCTCCCAGAGACCAGCAGCAGTGTGTGACCAGTGGGAGCCCTCAGAGGGAGCAGGCAGTGTGCTGGTGCTGGTTTTCCCTGCCTGGGGTGTGGGATGTCTCCTGCCCATGCCCCCCCAGCCAGGCTGGGAAGTCCCTGGGGAGCTGCCCAGGCTGCATGGCTCCACCACAGCCCCCTTCCAGCTTCACTCCTGTGTGGAGGCTGACAGCTGCTGCATTCCTTGCTTGGCTGGTTCAATTTCAGTCCACAAAATGAATTTTAGATGCTCTGGGGGAGACAGCAAAGGGATTCTGCCAGCCCAGCCTGCCTGGGCAGTGTGGGGGTGTCAGCTCCTGCAGCCTCTGACGTGCCACCTCCAAGCCTCCCTTCCTGACATGGTATGGGGGGGTGAGGCTGCAGCTTAGAGGCTTCCAAAGCCTGGAAGAAGCAACATGTTTGGGTTTGTTGTCCCCCTCCAGGCAGAGGAGCCACCTCTCTTGGTCTGCTTAGCCAGAGCTGGTTCTTTCAAGACATCATTCTTGCTGTGGGGCACTGGCTGTGCTCCCAGGGAGCTGTGGTGTCTGGAAAGCAGGCAGTGATCATTTCAATGGTGTCCCCAAGGCCAGGAGCACCATTCCTGTTTCCCTCAGGTCACATCCTCTCCTGTGTGCAGCACAAGGTGGTCCTAAGCCCTGGGAGGAGGTTCTGTGTGGAGCTGGGACTGCTTGAGCACCACACCTGCCTGGGCTTCACTTCCAGTTCTGGGCCCCTCAGCTCAAGAAGGACCTCAGGGAGCTGCTTGAGAGAGTCCAGCCCAGAGGCACAAAGGTGCTGCAGGCAGTGGAACATCTCCTGTGAGGCCAGGCTGAGGGAGCTGGGGCTTGGAGCTTGGAGCAGAGCAGCCTGAGGGCTGCCCTCAGTGCTGGTGGGAAAGCTGTGCAGGGCTGGAGCCAGGCTCTGCTCAGGGATGGCCAAGGACAGACCAAGGGGCAGTGGGGACAAGCTGGAGCAGGGGAGGAGCCATGGGAACAGAAGGGAAAACTTTGTCCCTGTGAGGGTGCTGGAGGCCTGGAGCAGGTGCCCAGAGAGGTTGTGGAGTCTCCTTCTCTGGAGCCTTTCCAACCCCTCCTGGCTGTGTTCCTGTGTGCCCTGCCCTGGCTGCCCCTGCTCTGGCAGGGGGGTTGGGCTGGCTGCTCTCTGGGGGTCCCTTCCCCAAGCCCTAAGATTCTGTGCTTCTGTGATTCCCTGCTCCACCAGCATGGTTGTGTCTGAACACTGTGCCCTGGTTGTGCCAGGCTGGAAGGGAGCACCAGGGGAGCAGCATGGCCAAAGAGATGTTTCCATCAGTGGCAGCATAAATGGCTCTGAGCTGCCTCCTGGGAGCCAGCCCAGCAGAGCCCAACTCCACTTGGCCGTGGCTTTCCCCTGGGAAATGGCTTTGCCTTTGCTGTGTTTATTTTTGGCTTTCCTCCTGTTTTGCTAAGCTTGCAATTAATCCTGAGATTCAGGGGTGCCAGCTGGGCTGTGAGGACAAAAATCTTCTTCAAAGCATTTGCTTGGCCATTTCCTGAGGACCTTGGATTTACTGGGAGCTTCTGAGAGCTTGGCCTGGGTCCATCTGGGGTCTGCTTTGGATGGAGAAGAGGTACCTGTGGCTGCAGCCTGCGTGGAGAAGGGATGGAGAAGCCACTTGGCACTCTCCCATCAGATGGATGGGAAATTTGCTGTCCTTTGAAGGCTGTGAGGTCATTCAGAGAGACCTGGACAGGCAGAGAGCTGGGCAGAGAGGAACCTAATGAGGGTCAAGAAGGAGAAGTGCAGAGTCCTGCATCTGGGGAGGAAGAATGAACTGTCCCAGGACAGGTTAGGAGGGGATCTGCTGGAGAGCAGCCCTGTGGAGAAGGACCTGGGAGTGCTGGGGGGTACCAAGTTCTGCATGGGTCAGCAATGTGCCCTGGTGGCCAAGAGGCCAATGGCATCCTGGGGGGCATTCAGAGGAGTGTGGCCAGCAGAGCCAGGGAGCTTCTCCTCCCCCTCTGCTCTGCCCTGCTGAGACCTCACCTGGAACATTGCATCCAGTTCTGGGCTCCCCAGTTCAAGAGGGACAGGGATCTGCTGCAGAGAGTCCAAGAGAGGCTCCCAGGATGCTTGAGGGACTGGAGCAGTGCCCTGTGAGGAGAGGCTGAGAGCCCTGGGGCTGCTTAGTCTGGAGAAGAGAAGACTGAGAGGGGATTGAAGAAATGTTTCTAAAGAGCTGAGGGCTGGGGGGCAAGAGGCAGGGGCCAGGCTCTGCTCACTTGCCCCCTGGGATAGGACAAGGGGCAATGGATAGAAAGTGCAGCACAGGAGGTTCCACCTCAACAGGAGGAGGAACTTCTTCCCTGGGAGGCTCCCAGAGCACTGGAACAGGCTGCCCAGAGAGGTTGTGGAGTCTCCTTCTGTGGAGGCTTTCAAGATGCATTCCTGTGTGACCTGTGCTGGATTCCATGGTCCTGTTCTGGCAGGGGGGTTGGATCTTCAGAGATCCCTTCCAACCCCTACTATCCTGTGAGCCTTTGGGAGAGGTGACAGCCAGTGTGCTGCTGATGGGAGCCAGCATGCAGGGAAGGGACCAAAATGAAGCTGTGAGAGATGGTGGCCAGTTGGCATGGTGCCCATTGCATGGCTGTTAGGGGGCTTGTCCCTCACCCGGGGCACCCGCCATGGCTTTACTGCCATGAAGGTTCCCCCAGGACAGACTTTGTCTGCCCCAGTCTTGCAGCATGGTGTGTGCTAGCTGAGGGCTGCAGGGCTGGCATAGAATCATAGAATCATTGAATCACAGAATCACAGAATCACAGAATCACAGAGTCATAGAGTCACAGAGCCACAGAGCCACAGAGTCACAGAGTCATAGAGTCACAGAGTCACAGAGTCACAGAGAGTCACAGAGTCACAGAGTCACAGAGTCACAGAGTCACAGAGTCACAGAGTCACAGAATTACAGAGTCACAGTCACAGAGTCACAGAGTCACAGAGTCACAGAGTCACAGAATCACAGAGTCACAGAATTACAGAGTCACAGAGTCACAGAGTCACAGAATCACAGAGTCACAGAATCACAGAGTCACAGAGTCACAGAGTCACAGAGTCACAGAGTCACAGAGTCACAGAGTCACAGAGTCACAGAGTCACAGAGTCACAGAATGACAGTCACAGAGTCACAGAATCACAGAGTCACAGAGTCACAGAGTCACAGAGTCACAGAATGACAGAGTCACAGAGTCACAGAATCACAGAGTCACAGAATTACAGAGTCACAGAATTACAGAGTCACAGAGTCACAGAATCACAGAGTCACAGAGTCACAGAATCACAGAGTCACAGAGTCACAGTCACAGAATCACAGAATCACAGAGTCACAGAGTCACAGAGTCACAGAATCACAGAGTCACAGAGTCACAGAATCACAGAGTCACAGAGTCACAGTCACAGAATCACAGAATCACAGAGTCACAGAGTCACAGAGTCACAGAATCACAGAGTCACAGAATCACAGAGTCACAGAGTCACAGAATCACAGAGTCACAGAGTCACAGTCACAGAGTCACAGAATCACAGAGTCACAGAGTCACAGTCACAGAGTCACAGAGTCACAGAGTCACAGAATTACAGAGTCACAGAATTACAGAGTCACAGAGTCACAGAGTCACAGAATCACAGAGTCACAGAGTCACAGAGTCACAGAATTACAGAGTCACAGAGTCATAGAGTCACAGAGTCACAGAGTCACAGAATCACAGAGTCACAGAATTACAGAGTCACAGAGTCACAGAGTCACAGAATCACAGAATCACAGAATTACAGAGTCACAGAGTCACAGAGTCACAGAGTCACAGAATCACAGAATCACAGAGTCACAGAATTACAGAGTCACAGAGTCATAGAGTCACAGAGTCACAGAGTCACAGAGTCACAGAGTCACAGAGTCATAGAGTCACAGAGTCACAGAGTCACAGAATCAGAGTCACAGAATCACAGAATCACAGAGTCACAGAATGACAGAGTCACAGAGTCACAGAGTCACAGAGTCATAGAGTCACAGAGTCACAGAATGACAGAGTCACAGAGTCACAGAATCACAGAGTCACAGAGTCACAGAGTCACAGAATGACAGAGTCACAGAGTCACAGAGTCACAGAATCACAGAGTCACAGAGTCACAGAATCACAGAGTCACAGAGTCACAGAGTCACAGAGTCACAGAATGACAGAGTCACAGAATCACAGAGTCACAGAGTCACAGAATCACAGAGTCACAGAGTCACAGAGTCACAGAGTCACAGAATGACAGAGTCACAGAATCACAAGAGTCACAGAGTCACAGAGTGAGTCATAGAATGTTCCAGGCTGGGAGGGTCATCCAGTCCAACTTCCCTGCAGTCAGCAGGGACATCCTCAACTAGATCAGGATGCCCAGGGCCTTGTTGAGCCTAACCTTGACTATCTGCAGGGCGGGGACCTCAACCCCCTCCCTGGGCAGCCTATCTCCCTGGCAGGGGCTGGGCAGAGCCATGCTGTGCCCCTGGCACTCCCTGTGCCACTTGGGTGCTGCCTTTGGGCTCTGCCTTTGGTGCTGGAGGGGGATTCCAACCCTCTGACGTGTTCAGTGCCTGCCTCTGGAGCTTGTGCTGTTGGCAAGCAGTGAGAGGGTGCCAGCCAAGGCAGCTCTCTGCACACTCTGGACTCATTTCCCTGCCTGCATCCTCCTCCCTCCTCGTGCTGCAGCTGAGTTGGACCCTCTGGAAGTGCTGGAGCTGTTTTGGTTTTGGCTGGGTTTCTGAGCCTCTCTAGCTCACTCTCTTCCTCACAAGAAAGCTTCAGTGCTGCTGATCTGATTGTGGCTCCCTTGTCACTGAGGTGTGTGCCCCAATGCCTGCTCACAAAGCCACATGGTAAGGTGTGGGCTCGGGGTGGGGGTGGGGAGGGGAAATCTGCTGGTGCCAGAACTTCTAAAAGCCCCAGAGGTGAGGTTTGGGTTGGCTGTGCTGGACGTTGGGGTTGGCTGTGCTGGAGGTTGGGGTTGGCTGTGCTGGAGGTTGGGATTGGCTGTGCTTGAGGTTGGAGTTGGCTGTGCCGGAGGTTGGGATTGGCTGTGCTTGAGGTTGGGGTTGGCTGTGCTGGAGGTTGGGATTGGCTGTGCTCAAGCTGGTTGGGGTTGGCTGTGCTGGAGGTTGGGGTTGGCTGTGCCGGAGGTTGGGGTTGGCTGTGCTTGAGGTTGGGGTTGGCTGTGCTTGAGGTTGGGGTTGGTTGTGCTGGAGGTTGGGATTGGCTGTGCTGGAGATTGGGGTTGGTTGTGCTGGAGGTTGGGGTTGGCTGTGCTGGAGATTGGGGTTGGCTGTGCTGGAGGTTGGGATTGGCTGTGCTTGAGGTTGGGGTTGGCTGTGCTGGACGTTGGGGTTGGCTGTGCTTGAGGTTGGGGTTGGCTGTGCCGGAGGTTGGGATTGGCTGTGCTTGAGGTTGGGGTTGGCTGTGCCGGAGGTTGGGATTGGCTGTGCTTGAGGTTGGGGTTGACTGTGCCGGAGGTTGGGATTGGCTGTGCTTGAGGTTGGGGTTGGCTGTGCTTGAGGTTGGGGTTGGTTGTGCTGGAGGTTGGGGTTGGCTGTGCTGGAGATTGGGGTTGGTTGTGCTGGAGGTTGGGGTTGGCTGTGCTGGAGATTGGGGTTGGCTGTGCTGGAGGTTGGGATTGGCTGTGCTTGAGGTTGGGGTTGGCTGTGCCGGAGGTTGGGATTGGCTGTGCTTGAGGTTGGGGTTGGCTGTGCCGGAGGTTGGGATTGGCTGTGCTTGAGGTTGGGGTTGACTGTGCCGGAGGTTGGGATTGGCTGTGCTTGAGGTTGGGGTTGGCTGTGCTGGAGGTTGGGATTGGCTGTGCTTGAGGTTGGGGTTGGCTGTGCTGGAGGTTGGGATTGGCTGTGCTTGAGGTTGGGGTTGGCTGTGCTGGAGGTTGGGATTGGCTGTGCTTGAGGTTGGGGTTGGCTGTGCTGGAGGTTGAGATTGGCTGTGCTTGAGGTTGGGGTTGGCTGTGCTCAAGCTGGTTGGGGTTGGCTGTGCTGGAGGTTGGGGTTGGCTGTGCTTGAGGTTGGGGTTGGCTGTGCTCAAGCTGGTTGGGGTTGGCTGTGCTGGAGGTTGGGGTTGGCTGTGCTCAAGTTGGTTGGGGTTGGCTGTGCTGGAGGTTGGGGTTGGCTGTGCTCAAGTTGGTTGGGGTTGGCTGTGCTGGAGGTTGGGATTGGCTGTGCTCAAGTTGGTTGGGGTTGGCTGTGCTGGAGGTTGGGATTGGCTGTGCTTGAGGTTGGGGTTGGCTGTGCTCAAGCTGGTTGGGGTTGGCTGTGCTGGAGGTTGGGGTTGGCTGTGCTCAAGTTGGTTGGGGTTGGCTGTGCTGGAGGTTGGGGTTGGCTGTGCTCAAGTTGGTTGGGGTTGGCTCTGCTGGAGGTTGGGGTTGGCTCTGCTGAAGTTGGTTGGGGTTGGCCCTGCTGAAGTTGGTTGGGGTTGGCCCTGCTGAAGTTGGTTGGGGTTGGCCCTGCTGAAGTTGGTTGGGGTTGGCTCTGCTCTCTGTGTGCCTGTGGGAGCTGAGGCATAGCTGAGCTGAGGCATCTGCTGCTGCCTGCTGCAATGCAGACAGTGCACAGGCTGGTGAGTGGAGCACAGCCTGGCTGGGGCAGAGGTCCAGTTCTGCTGCTGACCTGCTGTCAGGGAAATGATTTAGTGTGTGACACGCAGAGGCCATGGGCCAGCAGCTCCCAGGGCCCTGGTGTGTGACTGAGGCACACAGCCCTTCCTGGTGCCACCTTCTCAGCATGTCCTTGTCCTTCTGTTTGGAGGGGAGGGGGACAGTCTGCCTCCCCCAGCCTGTCCCCACAGCCCTGTGCTCAGAGGAGGCTAACAGCAGACTGATCATCCCCAGGAGAGGAGGGGCAGACTGGTGGCTGGGAGTGCTGCTGCTGCTGGCTGCTGTTGCCCTGAGCCTGTGCTGTCCCTGGGCTGGGCAGGGTGGGCACTGGCTGCTCTCTCCAAACAGGGAGTGAAAGCAGTGAGGCTGGCACTTGTCACCAGGAGCTGTGAAAGTGCTAATGGAGACAGGGCTGTGATGGCCCAGGGATCTCTCCCTGTGATGGAGCTAAATGATGCAGTGAGGAAAATTGCACCTTGTGAGCGTCAATCTCACAGAGAGGAACAGGAGATGCAGGGGGGTGGGGGTGGGGGTTGCAAATGAGACCAAACAGCTCCTGGGAGAGGAGCCTGGGGGCCACCTTTGCCCTTAGGCTGGGGTCAGCTGCCAGAGCAGCTCCCTGCTTTGCTTCCCCCAACCCTCCCAGGCTTGGCAAGGATAAGGTGATGGGCAAGATCAGTTGTCCAGGCCAAGGGCACACCCATGCAGACTTGCAGGGCCCTCCAGACCTTTCTGGGCCATGAGTGGGTGGTTGGAAGACCCAAATGCCCATGGCAGAGGTGGATGTGCCTGGTAGCATGACACCATCTGCACATGTGCAGGGCTGCCTGAGCCCTTAGGTGTGCCTGGACAAGGAGCAGGGCATGGAGAGTGCTGCACCAGGGGCTGCCTCTGTTCCCCCATGGGACAGGCAGGGGAAGGAGATAGGCACAGGGCTTGTAAAGGGGCAGGGGCTGCAGCTTGTTTGTCACCCAAAGGAGCAAAACAGAGTGGCACATTGGGTCAGCAGTGTGCCCTGGTGGCCAAGAGGCCAATGGCATCCTGGGGGGCATTCAGAGGAGTGTGTCCAGCAGAGCCAGGGAGCTTCTCCTCCCCCTCTGCTCTGCCCTGCTGAGACCTCACCTGGAATATTGCATCCAGTTCTGGGCTCCCCAGTCCAGGAGGGACAGGGATCTGCTGCAGAGAGTCCAAGAGAGGCTCCCAGGATGCTTGAGGGACTGGAGCAGTGCCCTGTGAGGAGAGGCTGAGAGCCCTGGGGCTGCTTAGTCTGGAGAAGAGAAGACTGAGAGGGGATTGAAGAAATGTTTCTAAAGAGCTGAGGGCTGGGGGGCAAGAGGCAGGGGCCAGGCTCTGCTCACTTGCCCCCTGGGATAGGACAAGGGGCAATGGAGAGAAAGTGCAGCACAGGAGGTTCCACCTCAACAGGAGGAGGAACTTCTTCCCTGGGAGGCTCCCAGAGCACTGGAACAGGCTGCCCAGAGAGGTTGTGGAGTCTCCTTCTGTGGAGACTTTCCAGCCCCCTCTGGATGCATTCCTGTGTGACCTGTGCTGGATTCTCTGCTCCTGCTCTGGCAGGGGGGTTGGACTGGATGATCGTTGGAGGTCCCTTCCAACCCCTCACATCCTGTGAGCTGTGATCCTGAGCAGCCCTCCATAGCCCTCTGAGAGCTGCCAGGCAGAGCTGGGCTGGCAGTGGAGCCACAGCCATGCCGCTTACATCCTCTGATCCTGTGTGACCCTGTGAACAGAAAGAATGGAACAAAAGGTTCTGCTGGCTGCAGGCTCCACCAAGGGTCTGGGCCCTGCTCAGCACTGCTGTGATGGTGCTCTTGGAGCTGATGAGGCAGGAGGCTCAGCACTGAGAAGAGCACAGCAGTGTTCCTCATCCTCACCTGGGCTGCAGGGCAGCTGGGAGCCTGCTGAACGTCTCAGTGTGGGGCTCTGGCAGCCAGACTGGGAGTGGGGTGAAGCCTGGCTGAGGAACAAATGGAAGGCTTGGTTGTAAAGCAGTGGTGCCTCCTCCCTTGGGGAATTGTGGTTCCCTCCACTCCCTTCTCTCCAAGAGGACCTCAGTCACCGAGGACACAAAGGGAGGCTGCCCTGAGGAGAGCTCGAAGGGGCTGGAGCTGCTTGGTGTCAAGGAGAGGTGGGAAGGATGGGCCAGGGGAGAGCAGAATGCAGAGTGACAAATGGCACAAAGGAGTGAGGCTTGGCTGCTGCTGCTGCTACAACAGCCAGATGGCAACAGGCTGAGGAGCGTAGGAGGAGAAGCATTTCACTGGCAGGAGACTTCTCCAGAGCTGCCTCCCATCAGGTCCTGCTGAGAGCCCAGGGAAGGTGCAGCAAGGGCCACATATTGCTGTTTTCAAGGAGAGCATCCCAGCAACAGCCCAACCTGCAGCCTTCTGGCAGCAGGAGGAGAGCTGAGGCCATCAGACAGCCCTGCTGCCTACAGGCATGCAGGAGGGGCTGCCACCAGTGCCCACCAGAGCAACCTCTTCTAGGGAACCAGCAGCTGGTACCACCAGCCTTGGCACTGCCCCTCTTTGGACTCTGTTTTCTCCTCACCCAACAGTCCTGGGTGCAGCTGCATCTCTGCTGCCTCTCAGGCATTGCCAGCCTGGTCTCTTGTGTCACAGGAACTTGCTGAGGGGCTGAGCAGTGGCTTAGACTTCAAGGCACAACACAGGCATCTGGAGGAGCAGAAACAAGGCTTGGGAAACAGAAGGTGGTAGGAGAAGATGAAGAGTCCAGAGGGACCTGGACAGGCTGCAGAGCTGGGCCCAAGCCAACCTCATGAAGTTCAACCAGGCCAAGTGCAAGGTCCTGCAGCTGTCTCAGGGCAATCCCCAGCACAGATCCAGGGTGGGTGAGGAGTGGCTGAGAGTAGCCTGGAGGAGAAGGGCTTGGGGCTGTCAGGTGGTGACAAACTCCCCAGGAGCCAGCACTGGTCCCTGGCAGCCCAGCAGGCAGCTGTGTGCTGAGCTGCATCCAGAGCAGGGAGAGCAGCAGCACAGGGAGGGGATTCTGACCTCTGCTCTGCTCTGCTGAGACCCCACCTGCAGCACTGCCTCCAGTTCTGGGGTCCCCAGCACAAGAAGATGATCAGAGGGCTGGAGAACCTCTGCTATGAGGACAGGCTGAGGGAGCTGGGGTTGATCAGCCTGGAGAAGGAAAGGCTCCAGGGAGATCTTAGAGAAGCCTTCTAGTACCCCAGAGCTGGGGAGGGACTTTGGACAAGGGCTGGAGTGACAGGATGAGGGACAATGGATTGAAGCTGAGGAGGGCAGATTGAGACTGGAGATGAGGAAGAAATTCTTTGCAGTGAGGGTGGTGAGACACTGGCACAGGTTGCCCAGGGAGGCTGTGGCTGTCCCCTCCCTGGAGGTGTTCAAGGCCAGGCTGGATGAGGCCTTGAGCAATGTGGGCTGGTGGGAGGTGTCCCTGCCCATGGCAGGGGGTGTTGGAACTGGATGCTCTTGGAGGTCCCTTCCAACCCAACCCATTCAGTGATTCTACAACTCTGGAATGCAGATTCATCAATGGTGGGCATGCATTGGGGCATTGCTGAGCTGAGCAGCTGATGCTGCAGGGTGCTCTTGTGCCCACAGTTGTCTGCTTCTCCCACCTTGGGTGCTGCTGAAGGCTTTTCCCCTGTGCTTTAGCATCTGGCAGCTTACCCCCAGCCCTCTCCCAGTGAGACTTCCCCCTGACCCTGCCCTGCCAATGGTGCCCTGGTGGCTTTGGCACTGGAGCTGGAACAGTAACTGTCCCTGGAGTGTTCTCACTGCAGCTCTCCACTGGGCCCATGGCCTTTGGAGCTTTGTGTGGAGCCTTGGTGGCCTCCCTGGACACATCCCTGGAGTGCTCCAGGGAGGGGAGCACTGCAGGGTTGGGTGCAGACAGTGCAGCTGTGGAAGGAAGAAGCTTCTTGGTCAGTGGAATGTGCAGCAGACAAAGCTGGAGGGAATCCCAGCCCTGAAAGCCAGCAGTGACTTGGTAGGATTGTCCCAGCTCAGCCCAGCCCAGCTCAGAGACTAAGCTGAAGGGCTGAGGTTACATCCTGCTCCTGGGAGGTAGCTAAGAAGCAAACCCAGGGTCTGGGAGTCCGTGTAGGCAGGAGTGGCTGTGTGAAGAGGAGGGATTGCAGCACAGGCATAGAACCTCTTGGCCTAGAGGCCAATGGCATCCTGGGGGGCATTCAGAGGAGTGTGTCCAGCAGAGCCAGGGAGCTTCTCCTCCCCCTCTGCTCTGCCCTGCTGAGACCTCACCTGGAATATTGCATCCAGTTCTGGGCTCCCCAGTTCAGGAGGGACAGGGATCTGCTGCAGAGAGTCCAAGAGAGGCTCCCAGGATGCTTGAGGGACTGGAGCAGTGCCCTGTGAGGAGAGGCTGAGAGCCCTGGGGCTGCTTAGTCTGGAGAAGAGAAGACTGAGAGGGGATTGAAGAAATGTTTCTAAAGAGCTGAGGGCTGGGGGGCAAGAGGCAGGGGCCAGGCTCTGCTCACTTGCCCCCTGGGATAGGACAAGGGGCAATGGAGAGAAAGTGCAGCACAGGAGGTTCCACCTCAACAGGAGGAGGAACTTCTTCCCTGGGAGGCTCCCAGAGCACTGGAACGGGCTGCCCAGAGAGGTTGTGGAGTCTCCTTCTGTGGAGACTTTCCAGCCCCCTCTGGATGCATTCCTGTGTGACCTGTGCTGGATTCTCTGCTCCTGCTCTGGCAGGGGATTGGACTGGATGATCTCTGGAGGTCCCTTCCAACCCCTCACATCCTGTGAGCTGTGATCCTGTGATCCAAGGGCTGCATCCACATCCCTTGTTGATGACTTGTCCATGCCAAAGCCTTTCCTGCCACATCAGCTCTGTTGTCTCGATGATCTCCTGCCAGCATGGCTCTGCCTGTCTGCAGCATTACCACCATGGCTCTGAGGGCTGTGCCAGCTCCAGGAGTGGCTCTGAAGAGGCAGGATGCCCCTCAAGAGCGTTGGGACTGCTTTGGTTGTGTGACCCTGGTGCAGAGCTGATACCTGGCTTTGGTCAGGACATCCTTTGGGGTCAGCAGAGCAGGAACCCAGAGAACAAGCCAAGGTGTGCAGCTAGTCTCTCCTCCAGGCCCCTCTGCCAGCAGCCAGGTTAGGCAGGACCCTGAAGTGGCAGAGCAGAGTGCAGGCTGCCTGCCCCAGCCTCCCTGAAAATAGACAGGCAGGGTATCCATGTGATGGGCTTCAGCAGGAAAATGGATTCATTTCCCAGCTCCAAGAGGGCTTGTTGGAAACAGCAGAGAGTAACTAAGGGGGTTTGAAAGTGATGACAAATACCTTGGAGGTGCCTTTCCAAGCCTGGCCTGTTTGAAATTACACTCACAGCCCCAGTGGCTCTGGGAAGGGGAGAATGAGCCTTCCCCAACCCCCAAAGATCTCCAGGTCTGGTGTGCTCTGATTTGCTTGGGTGCTAATCAAGGGAGCATCCAAACTCTGCTCTGGAGTCCTGCAGCTCTCTGTAAATTCAGAGAAGGGCCCTTACAAATCCATCACAGGGTACTTAATAAACAACACAGGGAGTCTCCAGGAGAAGGGCTGTGAGCAGCTGTGGTGGTAAGGCCATGAGACATGGCCCAGTCCAGATCCAGACAGGACTCAAGATGTCCAGACAGGTCCTTTCTGTCCCCTCCTTCCTGCCACAACAGGGCAGGGAAGGACAAGGACCAAAGGGGCCAGGCCTGTCTGGTACACAAGACGCCAGCTGGGGTCAGAGCACAAAAGCTTCCCCAGAGACCAGGTCCTGGCCTCTGCCTTTGATGGTCATAGCCTGGCAGGAGGCTTCCCACTGGGTGGCTCCATGTTAGCTTCAGTGCCCATTGGCCCAAGGCACCTCTGGCATTTTGTATCTATACAAGTGGCTGGGGAGCCTGGGGGCTCCTGCTCACATCCCCTTGCTCACATCCCCTTGCTCAGATCTGCCTTGCTCAAGCCCTGCTCACATCTGCTGCAGCCTCTCCTCACTCCAAGCCTTGTGGTCTCCAGTGTCCTGCCTTGCTTCCAGTGCCTGCTCCAGGGCCCTGGGATAAAGCCTGAGCCTGGAACTGGATTACAAACAGGCAGTTCCTGGAGCCTGTCAGCAGAGAAAGAGCCAGGGACCATCTCCAAATTCCCACTGTAATCCTTGTGAGTAAATCCTGATCTGATCAGATCTTCCTAAGGGTTATTGGTTGGCCTTTGGTTTCTCAGTGGGTGAAGCTATTTGTGTCAGAGCTTTTCCAGTCTCTGAACTCTCTAAATTGTGTCAAAATTGCCATTAAGCATCCTGGAAGAATTCAGGACCCAATAGAACCTGTAAATAATTCTGTCAGTTTTGTACAGAGTTTTGGGGTAGGGTTTGGGGAAAATAAAATAACTATGTTTTATAATTCCCACCTTGTTAATTTACCCCAAACTAATACAGCAGGGGAGATGCAGGTGGGATGGGGATGGACAATGAGGCATGGAACAGTGAGGTGAGGTGAGGTGAGGTGAGGTGAGGTGAGGTGAGGTGAGGTGAGGTGAGGTGGGGAGGATGCTGCCCACTGAGTCCTCCCTGCCAGGAGCAAGGCAGGAAGCAGAGGGAGCTGTGGCAGGCTCCCCAGGGGGAAGCTCAATGGGTCCATGTCCAAGTGGAGTCCCTCAAGGATCACTACTGGGACCAGTCTTGTTTGACAGCTTGGACAGGGTGCTGAGGGCACCCTCAGCAAGTTCACCAACCACAACAAGCAAGCTGTGAGAGGCTGGAGGGAAGGGATCCTGTCCAGAGGGACCTTGGACAGGCTGCAGAGGTTGGCCTCTAGGACATGAAGGCAGCAGCTAGGAGGGACACAGCATCACTGCTGGGTGGGAGTGAAGCTGGTGGCAGGGGGGAGAGTGGTGCCTGGTGTCTGCTGTGGTACTTGTGAGCTGGTGGTGCTTGGCCAGCAGTGAGGGAGCAGCAAAGACATGGGTCAGTTCTTCTGCATTCACCTGAGGAGGAGGAAATGATGGGGAGCCATCTCCTGGCCCATCTGTGCAGAGGCACACCACAGAATCATAGAATCATGGAGTGGTCTGGGTTGGAAAGGACCTCCAAAGGTCATCTGCAGTCAGTAGGGACATCCCCAACAGGATCAGGTTGCCCGGAGCCCTGTCCATCCTCACCTTCAATATCTTCAGGGATGGAGCCTCAACCACCTCCCTGGGCAAGCTGTTGATGAGTTCCAGCAGCCTCCTGGTGCAGAACTTGTTCCTCACATCCAATCTCAATCTGCTCTGCTCTCATTTCAAACCATTGCCCCTGGTCCTGTCCCTGCAGGCCTTTGGGAACAGTCCCTCTGCAGCCTTCCTGTCACCCCCTTCAGGTACTGGCAGGGTGCTCTAAGGTCTCCCTGGAGCCTTTTCTTCTCCAGGCTCCTCCAGCTCCCTCAACCTGTCCCTGTATCAGAGGTGCTCCAACCTCCTGATCACTTTGGTGGCCTCCTCTGGACCCCCTCCCTCATGTCCATGTCCTTCCTCATGTTGAGGGCTCCAGCCCTGGACACCATACCTGAGGCTGGGTTGTGGCTGCATGCATCCGGAGCTGGGTAGCCTCAGGGTGGGTGCTGGAGCTGGAGCTGCAGCAGAGCTGGCTATGCCCTGTGCTGCAGACCTTTCTCCTCCAGCTCCTCCAGGAGCCAATATGTGAGCTGCCCCTGCACATGGCTGGGTGCAGGTGTGGGGGAGAGCAGCAGGGCCCCTCAGCTGGCCCTGCCTGTTGGAGCAGCTCAGGAGCAGTGTGGCTCCTTCTAATTGCCTTGGAGGCAAAGCCCTCTTCAGTCACCAGGAATTCAATATAGAAATTGCTGGTTACTACCCTCTGTAGGCTAATTCTGAGGGTAGGAGAGGGAGGAGGAATGTAATGCACACCCTAATGAATGTCAATCTCCCCTCTTAATGAATAGGAATCACAGTTTGCTGCACATGGGAGGGAGATGAAAAGCAGCCAAAGTTCAAGACCCTTTCTTCTGCTTTTTTTCCTTCTTTTTTCTTCCATTTTCTCCTTTTTTTTCCATTTTCTTATTTCCCCCTTCCTCTTATTTTTTCTTTTTTTTCTTTTTTCTTTGTTTCTTTTTTCTTCCATGTTCTTTTTCTTCCATTTTCTTCTACTTTTCTTCCATGTTCTTCTTTTTTTCTTCCATTTTCTTCTTTTTCCCCCTTTCTCTTATTTTTTTCTTTTTCTTTTTTCTTTTTTCTTTTTTCTTCCATTTTTCCTCTTCTTCCATTTTTCTTCTTCTTTTCTTCCATGTTATTCTTTTTGTCTTCCATTTTCTTCTTTTTTCTCCTTCTTTCTTCTTCTTTTTTCTTGTTTTTTCTTTTTTCCTTCCATTTTCCTTCTTTTTTTCTTCTTTTTTCTTCTATGTTCTTTTTTCTTCCATTTTTTCCTTTTTTCTCCCTTTTTCTTCTTCTTGCTTTTTTCATATTTTTCTTCTTTTTTCTTCCATTTTCCTCCTTTCCCCTTCTTCTTTTTTTCCTTCTTTTTTCTTCTGTTTTCTTCTTTTGTTTTTCTTTTTTGTCTATTTTTTCTTCCATGTTCTTTTTTCTTCCATTTTCTTCTTTTCCCCCCTTTTTCTTCTTTTTTCTTCTTTTTTTTTTCTTCTTTTTTCTTCCTTTTTTCTTGTTTCTTCTTCTTCTTCTTTCTTCTTCTTTTTTTCTTTCCCTTTTCATACTTTATTATTTTTTCCCGCTTTCTGAGGGAGCTGACCTGGAGCACAGCAGAAGGCTGAGGGGGTTTAGCTCTCCCTGCAGAAGTCAGGCTTTGGTTTCCCTTCAGCTGAGCTCTGGAAAGCTTCCTCTACAAGCCAGGATACAAGGGCAGCTGGAGGACAGGGGCCTGCAGAGCCAAGGGGGATGGAGACTGGGGAAGAAAGGCTGAGAGACCTGGAGCTGTTTGGTCTGGAGAAGGCTGAGAGGGGAACCTGATCAATGCTCAGCAAGAGCTAAAGGAGCTGTGGGGGGCAAGAGGCTGGGGCCAGACTCTGCCCAGTGGTGCCTAAGGATAGGACAAGGAGCAATGGGCACAAACTGGAAGCCAGGAGGTTCCATCTGAAGAGGAGGAGACAATTCTTTGTTGTGAGGGTGCTGGAGGCCTGGAACAGGCTGCCCAGAGAGGTTGTGGAGTCTCCTTCTGTGGAGAGCTTCCAACCCCCCCTGGATGTGTTCCTGTGTGACCTGCTCCAGGTGTACCTGCTTTAGCAGGGGGCTGGACTGAATGATCTCTGGAGGTCCCTTCCAACCCCCCTGGCCATTGTGATGCTGGGGCAAGCTGCTGTGGATGCTTTAGCAGGGTGGGGGTTGGGCTGGCTGATCTCTGGAGGTCCCTTCCAAAGCCTGCCAGCCTGTTGTTCTTTTTGATGCGATGAGAGGGTGGATTCCATAGCCCAGCTCCATGGTCCACAGAACCTGAATCTGACAGTGATTGCTGTGTTTGCATGATGCAGTGACTCTGGAGGAGCAGAGCAGGCTGTGGAGCAGCAGAGCCTGTGCAAGGAGCCCTTCCTACTCCCTGTGCTGTTCCTTAGCAGCTTTGTCCCTGTGGGAGAAATGGAAAGTGCTGAGCTCCTGCCTGTGGTCTCAGCTAACTCAGGCTGGCATCATGCCTGTCCCTGTGGCTCCATTGGTGTCTCTGTGGAATCACAAACTGAAAGGGTTGAAAGGGACCTGTCAAGACCACCCAGTCCAACCCCCCCTGCAGTCAGCAGGGACATCCCCAACCAGAGCAGGTTGCTCAGAGCCCCAGACCACCTCACCTGCAATGCTTCCAGGCATGGAGCATCTCCCACCTCTCTGGGCAGCCTGGGACAGGCTCTCCCCACCCTCAGTGTCAAACATTTCTCCCTTCTCACCACTCTGAATCTCCCTCTTTGAGTTCAAACCATCCCCCCCGGCCTGGCACAACAGGCCCTGCTCAAAAGCCTGTCCCCAGCTTTCTGAGCAGCCCTTTCAGCACTGAAAGGCCACCAGAAGGTCTCCCTGGAGCCTTCTCTTCTCCAGGCTGAACAAGCCCAACCCTCCCCAAGCAAGCAGAAGTGCTCCAGCCCTCTTGGTTAGCTGGGAGGTCTTTATTTAGGACCCCTTGATGCAGGCAACCCATGGGTAAAGGGCCATTGGTTGTTGTGGCTTGAAAGAGGAGACTTGGAGGCATCTCTGGTGATGAGGCCATGGCCAATCATGGCCATGCTTCTATGGTTCTGTGATTCTATGACTCTGTGATTCTATGGGTCTGTGATTCTATGGTTCTGTGGTTATATGGTTCTATGGTTGTATGGTTGTGAGGATCCCCTGGAGGTCCATGTGCTCAGCTCAGCCTGTTCTCCACTCACCAGGGGAGGTGCAGCTCTCCCTGCCCTCTGCATGGGCAGCAGCCCACCTGGGCCTGGCTGTCCCTGGCATCAGTGGCTTCTTGCCCGTTGTGAGTTGATGCTGATGAAGGAGCTGTGGTCAGGAGGTGGGAGGTCAGAAATGGTCCTCAGCTTCATGAGGAGTCATTCCACCCAATCCCACAGTGGCTCTCTCCTGCTCGTCTTCTGACCTGGTGCAGGCTAGAGTCAGAGACAGAGCTGCTGCATCTTTCCTTCTGGAGCTCATTCTGCCTGGCTCCTGCTCAAAGCCTGAGACCTCCTTGCCCTGCCCAGGCAGATGCTGTCCAGGATCTGCTGGGCTCAGTAAGGAGGGGAAGGAGGCTTTGGGGGTCTCTGTGAGCACCCTATGCCCACCCCACCCCTGTTAGCACCCAGGGCTGAGGTGTGAAGGGCTGTGGAGTGTTTGGGTGCAAAGAGAGAGGAAGGGCAATTTTGAGGAGCAGCTGGGGGGAGGTGGGGGCTTGGCCTGGCATCCAGATACAGCCTGCAGAGGAGGAGATGGCTGCCAGGGGAGCCTCTGCTCTGGCAGGTGGGGAGAGGAAGGGCAGCTTCCCTGGGCAGAGGTGTGCTGGTGGAGGCCTGCAGAGCCCTTGTGGTGCCAGGGCTCCGGAAGGTGCTTCCCCTCTGCTCTCTCCTGTGAGCAGAGGCAGCTCCGGCCCCGTGCCAGGGAGTTTCGAGTTCCACTGCCCTGAAATATTTATTAATGTGAAGATGTAGTTAGCACTTTAGATGAGGCAATAGAGCAGAAGTCTTTTTTGTTGTTGTTGTTAGTGGTGGTGGTGTTGTTGGGATGGAAGCTAGTGATGCTGAAAAGCCATTAAGCTGTAAATATAAACTCTATTAAGTGCTCAGTGGCAGCCCTTCAAGATCCCTGTGATGCTGGCTGCTGTGACTCCACTGCCAGCCCAGCTCTGCCTGGCAGCTCTCAGAGGGCTGTGGAGGGCTGCTCTGATGATCACAGCTCACAGGATGTGAGGGGTTGGAAGGGACCTCCAAAGAGCATCCAGTCCAACCCCCCTGCCAGAGCAGGAGCAGAGAATCCAGCACAGGTCACACAGGAATGCATCCAGAGGGGGCTGGAAAGTCTCCACAGAAGGAGACTCCACAACCTCTCTGGGCAGCCTGTTCCAGTGCTCTGGGAGCCTCCCAGGGAAGAAGTTCCTCCTCCTGTTGAGGTGGAACCTCCTGTGCTGCACTTTCTCTCCATTGCCCCTTGTCCTATCCCAGGGGGCAAGTGAGCAGAGCCTGGCCCCTGCCTCTTGCCCCCCAGCCCTCAGCTCTTTAGAAACATTTCTTCAATCCCCTCTCAGTCTTCTCTTCTCCAGACTAAGCAGCCCCAGGGCTCTCAGCCTCTCCTCACAGGGCAGTGCTTCCTGGGAGCCTCTCTTGGACTCTCTGCAGCAGATCCCTGTCCCTCCTGAACTGGGGAGCCCAGAACTGGATGCTTCCCAAGCAGTGCAGCTCAGGCTTTGCCTCTCAGTGACTGCTTGGTCCACATTCCACCCCATGCTTACACAGACCATGGGTGGGCCAAGCTGGCAGAGCAGTAGCAGAGCCTCTGCTCCCAGGAGACCCAGCAGCACCTCCATGCCCCATCCTTACTTGCAGGAGAAGCAGAGCAGAGCCCTCTTGCAGCCCAGAGGCAGGATCTGGTCTCTCACGGAAAATATCCAGTTGAGGATGTCCCTGCTGACTGCAGGGGGCTTGGACTGGGTGGTCTTGACAGGTCCTTTCCAAGCCAAAGCAGTTTGTGATTCCACAGAGACACCAATGGAGCCACAGGAACAGGCACGATGCCAGCCTGGGTTGGGTGAGACCACAGGCAGGAGCTCTGCTTTTCCTGGAGAGGATGGGCTGGGTTCCCACTGTTCCTTGCAGGTGCTGCTACCTCATTTCTCTTTCAGAGAATCATAGAATGGTCCAGGCCAGAAGGGACCTCCAAAGGTCACCCAGTCCAACCTCCCTGCAGTCAGCAGGAACATCCCCAACTAGATCAGGCTGCCCAGGGCCTTGGTCTCTGGGATGTTGCAGAAGCTGTGTGTTTGCCCTCAGGTCTGGAATCCCACCTCATCCTGGCAGGCACCCAGACAAGGTTGGTTCTGGCAGACAGGAGGCTCTGAGAGAGATCACAAAATCACATTAGGGGTTGGCAGGGAACCTGCAGAGATCATCCAACCCCACCCCAGTCTTCACTGGAAGGCTTCTCAAAGCTTGGAACAGGCTGCTCAGGGCAGGGCTGGATGGGGTTCAAGCAGTTGTGAAGCTGGTGCTGGAGGCCATGGTTTAGTGGTGCCCCTGCAGTGGTGGGTGGAGAGCTGGGCTGGATGAGCTTGGAGCTTACTTTGCCTTGCTGGGAAGCAGCTCTACAGCAGAGCTGGGGAGGGCTGCAGCCTCAGGGCACCAGCAGGCATGGAGCTGGTGTGCTGGTGGGGGCTGTGGGCTGGGTGGGCAACAGGAGGGGGGTGTCAGCAAGCAAGGGTAGGTTGGTGACTCAAACCCATCACCACAAACCTCTGGCCAAACCCTCTGAGCTCACCTCCTGCCAGCTCTGCTGCCCTGCTGCTGGCTGGCTGGCTGTCACCACTGCACGTGCCCATGTCCCTGATCTGGTCACCTCCCCCTGCCATGGGCTCCCTGGACACCCTGCACACCTCTGGGTATGGTAACCACTGGTGGTTGCTTCCTCTGGTGACCACAGATGCCCAGCTGGGTAGTGCTGGTGCATGCCCCAGGGGCTTCTTCCCCTCTGCCCTGGTCCCTTGGCAGCTGCCCCCTGCCAGTAGTAGCTGAGCTGGCAGCACAGAATCGTTTTGGTTGGAGGAAACCTTTAAGATCAACAAGTCCAAAATGTTGCTGCAGAACCTCCTCACCCTCAGCCTCCTCCTGGCCAGGCCAGCCCTGACTTCTTGATTCCCCCCATCCTCAGGTAGCCCTTCCCTGGCAGCCCTGGCAGCCCAGGGTGTGCTGGAGCCTGCAGTGCCCTTTGCATCAGGCAGCTCCTGTGGGGTGCTGGCCCCATCCCTGCTGCTCTCAGGTCAGGGCTTGCCCCTAAGCTGCTTTCCCAGGTCAGGTGGGCAGCAGCCACCTTCCTGCTCAGTGCCAGGGCAGGGTCCCTTCTGCTCTGCCCTGGTGAGGCCACATCTGGGTCCAGCTCTGGGCTCCCCACTTCAAACCCTGGGGATTTGGCTGTAGACCTGTCTCTGAGGTGCTTCTGGAGGCTCTAGGGAAACATGATGGCATTCAACAAATCCAAGTGCCAGGTGCTGCACTTTGGCCACAACAACCCCAGGCAGAGCTCCAGGCTGGGGTCAGAGTGGCTGGAGAGCAGCCAGGCAGAAAGGGACCTGGGGGTGCTGGGGGACAGGAGGCTGAACAGGACCCAGCAGTGTGCCCAGGGGGACAAGAGAGCCAATGGCATCCTGGCCTGCATCAGCAATAGTGTGGCCAGCAGGAGCAGGGAGGTCATTGTCCCCCTGTACACAGCACTGGTTAGGCCACACCTTGAGTACTGTGTCCAGTTCTGGGCCCCTCAGTTTAGGAAAGATGTTGAATTGCTGGAGCATGTCCAGAGAAGGGCAACGAGGGTGGGGAGAGGCCTTGAGCACAAGCCCTATGAGGAGAGGCTGAGGGAGCTGGGGGTGTTTAGCCTGGAGAAGAGGAGGCTCAGGGGAGACCTCATTGCTGTCTCCAACTCCCTGAAGGGAGGCTGTAGCCAGGTGGGGGTTGGGCTCTTCTCCCAGGCAAGCAGCAGCAGAACAAGAGGACACAGTCTCAAGCTGTGCCAGGGGAGGTTTAGGCTGGAGGTGAGGAGAAAGTTCTTCCCAGAGAGAGATTTGCCATTGGAATGTGCTGCCCAGGGAGATGGTGGAGTCACCATGCCTGGAGGTGTTCAAGAGGGGATTGGACGTGGCACTTGGTGCCATGGTTTAGATAGTCATGAGGTTTAGGGTGACAGGTTGGACTCGATGATCTTTGAGGTCTTGAGCCTTCTTGATTCTATGATTCTATGATTCTAAGGATGGAGAGAGGCAGCAGGTCCAGGAAGCCATGCCCCACGTCTGCATCCAGAGGCTCAGGGTCCTTCCAGCTTGGTTCAGCCTTAGCTGAAGGCATCTCCAGCTCTGGGAGCTCGTCTTGGTTGGAGACATGGGCAGTGGAGTGCACCCTCAACAGGTTTGCTGCTGACACCAAGCTGTGTGGTGCAGCAGACAGGCTGGAGGGAAGGGATCCATCCAGAGGGACCTGGACAGGCTGCAGAGGTGAGCCCAGGACAACCTCAGGAGCTTCAACAAGACCAAGGGCAAGGTCCTGCAGCTGGCTCAGGGTAATGCCAAGCACAACTGCAGGCTGGGCAGGGAGTGGCTGGAGAGCAGCCCTGAGGAGAGGGACTTGGGGGTGCTGGGGGAGGAGAAGCTCAGCAGGAGCCAGCAGTGAGCACTTGCAGCCCAGAGAGCCAAGCAGAGCCTGGGCTGCAGCAGGAGAAGTGTGGCCAGCAGGGCCAGGGAGGGGATTCTCCCCCTCTGCTCCACTCTGCTGAGACCACAGCTGGAGCACTGCATCCAGTTCTGGAGCCTCTGTTCCAAGAGGGATCTGGAGGTGCTGGAAGGTGTCCAGAGAAGGGCCATGAGGATGAGCAGAGGGCTGGAGCTGCTCTCCTGTGAGGACAGCCTGAGAGAGTTGGGGCTGTTCAGTCTGGAGAGGAGAAGGCTCTGAGGAGACCTTCTTGTGGCCTTGCAGGATCTGAAGGGGGCTCCAAGAAAGCTGGGGAGGGACTTTTGAGGGTGTGAGGGAGTGACAGGAGCAGGGGGAATGGAAGAAAGCTGGAAGTGGGGAGATTCAGACTGGATGTGAGGAAGAAATTCTTCCCCATGAGGGTGGTGAGACACTGGCACAGGTTGTCCAGGGAGGTGGTTGAGGCTCCATCCCTGGAGGTGTTTGCAGCCAGGCTGGATGAGGCTCTGGCCAGCCTGCTGTAGTGTGAGGTGTCCCTGCCCATGGCAGGGGGGTTGGAACTGGCTGAGCCTTGAGGTCCCTCCCAGCCCTGACAATTCTCTGATTCTATCTGCAAACCCAGCTGGAGGGAGAAGGGGAGGCTGCAGCTGACCTCTTTTCGTTTGCTGTGCAGCAGCTCTTGGCTGCGTGGAGCTCCTCTGCCCTAGATTAGGAGCCAGGTGGGCGGCTGGCACGTGGAATTGTTTGGGAATAAAGGCAGGTCTGGGATGGTAATTTGCTCTTGATTGCCGCTGAAAGAGGCGAGGAGGCTTGGAGCCCGGTGGCTGCGGTGAGCAGGGCAGGGAGGTTGGTGTTGTGTTTTGTTTTTGAAACCAAAAAAATAGTTGGAGGGGATCTGCTTTGCAGAGCAAAACGAGCAAGGAGGGGGAACAAAGCTGCCGAGGCTCTCTCCGGAGAGCTTTCAAAGGCTGAGCACCTCTGAGAGGGCTTTCGAAATTCAGAGCTGACCCTGCTCACTTTGTTTAAGGAAATAAAAAATAAATAAACCTCTTCCCCCCCTCCTTGCTTCCCCCTCTTCCCCTCTCTTGCTTCCCCCTCCCCCCCAGTCCCTGCTTTCCCTTCCGCCCTGCTGCCTGGCATTCTTTGGGAGGACTTCTGAAAGACTCTGAGATGTGCTGGCTGTTGAATAAATGATGCCCAGGCTTGCTCTGGTGGAGCCTGGTTCCAGGCTGCAGGTCCCCACCAAATTCAACCCTGGGTGCTGGAATTTCAGCTGCAGCTGATAGCTTCCTCCTGGGAGGGGGTGGTGGTGTGCTCAGGTGATTCACCTTGGCCTCAGGCTCCTCAGGAGGGGGTTGCCTCTGGCTCTCAGCCAGGTTGGGAGGGCTGAGATTGCTGCCTGAGATTGCTGGGCACTGGGTAGGGAGCAGCTGCCTGGGGCTGGAGAGGGCTCAGGAGGAGAATCTTCCACTTGTGCTGCTTTTCAAACAAGCAAGGAGAGCAATGTCTGAGGGAGCTGGGGCTGTTCAGGTGAAGAGGAGGCTGAGGGGAGACCTCCTTGCTCTCTGCAGCTCCCTGAGGGGAGGTTGCAGTGAGGAGGGGGCAGCCTCTGCTCCTTGGGGGCAAGGGACAGGCCCAGAGGCAATGGCTCCAAGCTGCAGCAGGGGAGACTCAGGCTGGAGCTCAGGAACTCTTTCTGCCCTGGAAGGCTTCTCCAAGCTTGGCAGAGGCTGCCCAGGGCAGTGCTGCAGTGCCCATCCCTGGAGGGGTTCCAGCAGCTGTGGAACTGGTGCTGAGGGCCATGGCTCAGTGGTGCCCCTGCAGTGCTGGGTGAGGGTTGGACTGGCTGAGCTTGGAGAGCTCCAACTGGATATTTGCTGTGATTCTGTGAGAGACCAGGTCCAGGACCAGACATCTGGGCTGCAGGAGGGCTCTTTGCTTCCCTTGCAAGCAAGGATGGGGCCTGGAGGTGCTGCTGGGTCTCATTGAAGCAGGAGCTTTGCTGTAGGGAGCCAGGTTGTCAAAGATGCTCTTCCTGGCTGCAGTGCTCTGGAGAGCAGCCTGGGAAGGGCTCAGCAGGTCTTGTCAGTGACCTGCAAGGAGCCTCACTGGAGGGATGCTTCACAGCCCAGCAGGAGTTGTAGCTTCACAGAATGGGTTGGAAGGGACCTTAAAGAGCATCCAGTTCCAACTCTCCTGCCATGGGCAGGGACACCTCCCACCCCCTCCAGCTTGCTCAAGGCCTCATCCAGCCTGGCCTTGAACACCTCCAGGGAGGGGACAGCCACAACCTCCCTGGGCAACCTGTGCCAGTGTCTCACCACCCTCACTGCAAAGAATTTCTTTCTCATCCCATCTCAATCTGCCCTCCTCAAGCTTCAATCCATTGCCTCTTGTCCTGTCATTCCCAGCCCTTGTCAAAAGTCCCTCCCCAGCTCTCCTGGAGCCCCTTCAGGTACTGGAAGGCTTCTCTAAGGGCTCCCTACAGCCTTCTCCAGGCTGAACAGCCCCAACTCTCCCAGCCTGTCCCCACAGTAGAGATCCTGCAGCCCTCTGATCATCTTGGTGGCCTCCTCTGGACCCTCTCCAGCAGCTCCATGTCCCTCTAGTGCTGGGGGCAGCAGAACTGGAGGCAGTGCTGCAGGTGGGGTCTGAGCAGAGCAGAGCAGAGGTCAGAATCCCCTCTCTGTGCTGCTGCTCTCCCTGCTTTGGATGCAGCCCACTGCTGAGTGCCAAAAAGTGCCTGGGATGAGACACTCAGCCACGGGTGGGAACCTGTCCCTGTGCCTCCTCAGGCTCCTGGGGAGTTTGCTGAGCTCAAAGCAGCAGCAGCAGCACCTCTGAGCTGCCTTCTAGGGGGCCAGGGATGTGTGATGGATGGAGGAAGAGTATGTGCATGGCTGCCCTCATTGCTCTGCTTCTCCACAGGTGCTGGGAGAGGCACTGGGCAGGCATTCATACCTGGAGTTATGTAAGGGCATAATAAGACTTTGTAGCAGGGAGCAATCCAGGCTGCCCTTTTTATCTCCCTGCCTGCAGACTGGACACGTTGATGTGTCAGGTCCAACCTGTTCTCTGTCCCCAGTGTGAGTTATGAGCTTGATTTCAGACAAGGCTTTAAGTATTACTTGAAGCACCAAAGGGGAGCAGAACCCCCAGCCCCACCCCCCTCCCAGCTTCCCCTTTGTACCTTCTCCATCT
Organism: Indicator indicator; assembly: GCF_027791375.1. Classification (NCBI taxonomy): domain Eukaryota; kingdom Metazoa; phylum Chordata; class Aves; order Piciformes; family Indicatoridae; genus Indicator; species Indicator indicator. The sequence goes on from NC_072035.1 coordinate 15,551,610, forward strand.
GCAAGGTGCAGTCAGAAATCATTCCAGATTGATCAGGATTTTATCTGGGCAGGAGGCTGGCTCCTTAACATCATTAAGTGGTGACCTTTAAAGCTCATCTGCTGCTGGCAGCCAGCTCGGGGCCCTGGCTGGAGAGGAGACGGATGGCAGCGGTGGGGAAGAAAATCAATTGTTTGCTGAGATCAGGGCTGGGTGTTTGCAGTGCTGTGGAGGTCCCTGGGCCACTCTGCCCCTCCTCTTTTCTTCTTTTTCTTTGTTGTGGTTTTGTTGTTGTTGTTGTTTTTTTTTAACAGGAAAACAAATCCTGTTGGGTGCCCGAGATGAATTTCCCAAGCCCTGTGCCGTGTTGACAGAGCAAATTGGGGGATAATGATGGTGCCCAGCTCTCACTCACCTCACTGGCTTTGTTAGAGCCCTCAGCCAGCAGCAGATGAGCTTCTCCACGCTGAACAGCCCCAACTCTGCCAGCCTGGCCCCATAGCAGAGGTGCTCCAGCCCTCTGATCAGCTGGATCCTCTCTGTCAGGTCCATGTCTCCCTGTGTGCAGAGCTGGACACAGCCCTGCAGGTGAGATCTCAGCAGAGCAGAGCAGAGGGACAGGATCTCCTCTCTCCATCTCTGGCCATGCTGCTTTGCATGCAGCAGAAAGTTTGTGACTCTGTGAGGCTTTTGTGCTGCCCCAGGCAGAGTGTGACCAGCAGGTTCTGTTCCCATGGGGCAGCATCATGACTCCTGCCAGCAGCCTGGAGATGGATCCAGGAAGGTGTATCCTAGCTTGGCCTCTGCTTCCATTTCTGCTGCCCTGGGGGGCTCCTCAGGGATGCTGTTTGGGCTGTAAGGGTGGAGGGAGGATGAAGCAGGGCAGGGTGAGCTCCAGGGCAGGGTGGCCACAGAGACCTCCCTCAGGTGCAGCACAGGAGGGAAGGAGGAAGGCTCTGTGCTGTCCCAGAGCTGTCTGTGCTGCTGCCAAGACATGGTGCAGAGTCATTCCAGGGCTTTCAGGGATGAGCAGGGAAGTGCTGCAGCTTTTTCAGGGCCTCTTCTTTGACCTCTGAGCAGCCATGGTGAGGACTTGGTGCCCATCCCTGGGCACTCAGCACAGGAGCCAGTTGCTCCTCCAGACCAGCAGCAGAGAGGAGCTGCCCTGGGGACGAGTGGGAGTGACCCAAAGGCACCCAGAGCAGCTTTGGTCCCCCCCTCTGAGGCCAGAGGTCAGGGATTTCCTCACACCCTGAGCAGGGGGCACAGCTGGGCTGTTTGCTCCTTTCCCAGGGCAGGGAGGACAGAGTGGGGCCAGGGAGGAGAGAGTGGGGCCAGTGTCTGTCTCTGCTGAGGATCTGCCTGACTTTGGGATGTCTTTGCAGAGCTCAGACAGCAGAAGGTTACCCTAATTTATGCTCCCTGGATTTATGGGAGGTGTATATCAAGGGAGAGTGTAATGGCTTTGGTGTGGCCCATCAGCAGAGGGAGGGCATCCTGAAGTCCTGGGAGCATGGGCTGGCTGCAGGATCCTTCCCAGTGTGGCTGCTTTAACTCCTTCAGCTCAGGAGCAAGGCAGAGGCCACCCTGCCAGTGTCTCATGGGGTGGTGCAGCTTGCTCCAGGCACTGCTTGCAGGCAGATGTGGAGTCTGTTCTGGGAGGAAGCTGGAGGTGGTATCCCAAGCCCCTTGGCTTCCAGCAGTGGAGGTTTCCCAGAGCTCATCCCATGGGGAGGCCTCACAGGTTCCCACCAGGCTCCTTCGCCCTGTCTGAAGACACCTTCCTGCAGGTGCTCTGCCCCATGTACTTCCTTTCTCCATCCTCATGCCCCACACCATGGCCACGTTTGGCCTTCCTGTCCCTCCCTGCATCCATACCCAGAGCTGCTGCTCTCTACCCCTCAGCCCAGCACTGGCCCCAAGGTGCCCCTTCAGGCTGCGTCATTTCCTGGTGCTCCCACCTGTGACAGGGGCTTCAGTGTCCCTTGGTTGGACAGAGCAGGACAGTGAAAGGGCAGATGAGCTCCCATTGCACTGCCCACAGCTCTTCTCAGCAGCCACTGAGCCCTTGGTGTGGTGGGGACAGGGCTGTGGGGTCTGATCTCTGCTGCACAAACCCTTTCCTGCTCTGTCCTGTGCTGCAGGGCCCCACTGCCCACCCCCAGAGCTGCCCCAGGAGGTGCCTTGGCAGGAGACATTGTACAAATCTGAGTGCCAGGTGCTGCACTTTGGCTACAACCACCCCAAGCAGCACTACAGGCTGGGGACAGAGTGGCTGGAGAGCAGCCAGGCAGAAAGGGACCTGGGGGTGCTGGGGGACAGGAGGCTGAACAGGAGCCAGCAGTGTGCCCAGGTGGCCAAGAAGGCCAATGGCATCCTGGCCTGCATCAGCAATAGAGTGGCCAGCAGGAGCAGGGAAGTCATTCTGCCCTGGACTCAGCTCTGCTCAGGCCACACCTTGAGTGCTGTGTCCAGTTCTGGGCTCCTCAGTTTAGGAAAGATGTTGAATTGCTGGAGCATGTCCAGAGAAGGGCAATGAGGCTGGGGAGAGGCCTTGAGCACAAGCCCTGTGAGGAGAGGCTGAGGGAGCTGGGGGTGTTCAGCCTGGAGAAGAGGAGGCTCAGGGGAGACCTCATTGCTGTCTCCAACTCCCTGAAGGGAGACTGTAGCCAGGTGGGGGTTGGTCTCTTCTCCCAGGCAAGCAGCAGCAGAACAAGAGGACACAGTCTAAAGCTGTGCCAGGGGAAGTTTAGGCTGGAGGTGAGGAGAAAGTTCTTCCCAGCAAGAGGAATTGGCCATGGAATGTGCTGCCCAGGGAGGTGGTGGAGTCCCCATCCCTGGAGGTGTTCAAGAGGGGACTGGATGTGGCACTTGGAGCCAGGGTTTAGTTGTCAGGAGGTGCTGGCTGCTAGGTTGGGCTGGATGATCTCTGAGGTCTTTTCTAACCTGGTTGATTATGTGATTCTGTGATTCTATTCCTGGGGCCTCAGGCTCTCTTGTGTCCTTCCTCCTCCTCCTCCTCCTCTGCAGCCCCTGGGTGCAAGTGGCTGCTGCCCTCTCCAGAAGCTGCCATGGAAGCTGGAAGATATTCTGCTTCTTTAGCAGTTCAGGAAGCTGCAGCAGTTTCAAGAGCTGCTCTTTAAAAATTCATGCTGCTCTGGAGCATGTTAAATATTTATCCTGCAGGAACAATGTGTTCCCCACCCCTCCCCCACCCCTTCCTCACCCCTCCCCCACCCTGCTATCATACCTACTTTGCATAGCAGCTGATTAATAATTAAGCACCTACATTTTTATTGTGAGAAGCAGGAGATGTGCTCCAGCCAAGTGCCTGCCTGTTGTCTTCTGCTGAGCTGTGAGTTCACCTTCCTTCTCCAGACCCAAGAGATTTCCCCCTCTGCTTCTGTCCTGTGGCCAGTCCTGGGGCCCTCTTTGTTGTTGTGGTGCTGCAGAGTGCTCCATGGTCACCTGGCAATGGAGGTGGCTGGAGGGTGACTCTCTTCCCTTGACAGCCAGCAGGAAGCCAGGGTGGTTCCTTGAGCTCCAGCTGTGTTTTCTCCCTGCCTTGTCCCTTTGCTGTCTTCAGGGGAAGGTGGTGTGCTTTGTCTGATGGAGAAGTGCCCCCTAGGCAGGGGCAGCAAGAAGTTGGTTGAATGCCTGGGTGTCAACTTTCACCCCTGCTGAAGCAGAGACCTTCTTGTGGCCTTCCACCATCTGAAGGGTGCCTGCAAGAAAGCTGGGGAGGGACTTTTGAGGGTGTCAGGGAGTGACAGGACCAGGGGGAATGGAGCAAAACTAGGAGTAGGGAGATTCAGATTGGATGTCAGGAAGAAGTTCTTCCCCACGAGGGTGGTGAGACACTGGCACAGGTTGCTCAGGGAGGTGGTGGAAGCCTCATCCCTGGAGGTTTTTGCAGCCAGGCTGGATGTGGCTGTGAGCAACCTGCTGTGGTGTGAGGTGTCCCTGCCCATGGCAGGGGGGTTGGGACTGGCTGAGCCTTGAGCTCCCTTCCAACCCTAACAATTCTGTGATGCTATGAAAATGGGGGAAGACATTTAGTGTCCTGTGCCAAAGCCAGCTGAGTCCTGTCTGGTTCTGAGTGCAGAGCTGCTGCTGAGCCTCCCCCTGGCTCCATGGCAAGCATGGTGGTGACAGTGTCCTTCAGTCCAGCTGGGAGCTCCTGTGGCCTCCTCTGGGGAAGGCACTGCTGAAGCTAAGTCCCAGACTCCCTAAGCAGTTCTCTGGTGTGAGAGGGGAGACCTGTCTAATGGAAAGGACTGCAGGGAAGGGCTTGGGGGTGCTGGTGGGGGAAAAGCTGGACAGGAGCCAGCAATGGGCACTGGCAGCCCAGAAGGCCAATGGCAGCCTGGGCTGCATCCAAAGCAGCATGGCCAGAGCTGGAGAGAGGAGATCCTGCCCCTCTGCTCTGCTCTGCTGAGACCTCACCTGCAGGGCTGTGTCCAGCTGTGGGACCCCCAACAGCAGAGAGACATGGACCTGATGGAGAGGGTCCAGAGGAGGCCACACAGATGATCAGAGGGCTGCAGAACCTCTGCTGTGGGGACAGGCTGGGAGAGTTGGGGCTGTTCATCCTGGAGAGGAGAAGGCTCCAGGGAGACCTCAGAGCTGCATTTCAAGATCTGAAGGGGACCTCCAGGAAGGCTGGGGAGGGACTGTTCAGAAGGGGCTGTGGGGATAGGAGGAGAGGCAATGGTTTGGAAGTGGAGCAGGGCAGATTGAGGTTGGACATCAGGAGGAAGTTGTGCACAGTGAGGCTGGGGAGAGACTGGAACAGGCTGCCCAGGGCTGTGCTTGAGGCCCCATCCCTAGAGACATCCAAGCTCAGCCTTGCTGTGTCCCTGTGCAGCCTGCTCTAGCTGGAGGTGTCCCTGCTGCCTGCAGGGGGGTTGGACAGGATGCCCTTGGAGGGTCCCTTCCAGCTTGATATACTCTGGGAAGCTGTTTGCATGACACAGGGAGCTGGCCTGGTGCTAAGCAAAAGCAGCATGGCCAGAGATGGAGACAGGGGATCCTGCCCCTCTGCTCTGGGGAGACACTTGTTGCTGCCTTGTTGACTTGTGACTCTGTGACCTGAGCTCCCTCCAGCTGAGCTGGAGCAGTTCATTCCTGCTTTCTCTACCAGCCAGGACATCACTGGAGCCTCTGCCCAATGCTGCTCTGCCTGCTGATGGGGACAATGGGGAGAGAGCAACAGGAATGTGGCTGGAAAGCTGCCTGGCAGAAAGGGACCTGGGGGTGACAATGGACAAGCAGCTGAAGAGGAGCCAGCAGTGTGCCCAGGTGGCCAAGAAAGCCAAAGGCATCCTGGCTGGGATCAGCAATGCTGTGTCCAGCAGGAGCAGGGAGGGGATTGTCCCCTCTGGTGAGGTCACACTTTGAGCATTGTCTCCAGTTGTGGGCACTCAACACAAGAGAGATGTGGAGGTGCTGGAGCCAGGGCAGAGGAGGGCAAGGAAGCTGTGAAGGGCCTGGAGAAGAAATCTGATAAAGAGCAGCTGAAGGAGCTGGGGATGGTTAGTTTGGAAAAGAGGAGGCTGAGGGAGACCTCATTGCTGTCTACAACTACCTGAAAGGAGGTTGTGGAGAGGCTGCTGCTGGTCTCTTCTCACAAGTCATTACTGATAGAACAAGAGGGAATGGCCTCAGGCTGCCACTGGGTAGGTTTAGACTGGACATTAGGAAACCTTTTTTCCCAGCAGGAGTAGTCAGGGATTGGAATGTGCTGCCCAGGGAGGTGGTGGAGTCCCCAAGCCTGGGGATGTGTTTCAAGGTGGTTTGGATGTGGTGCTTGGGGATGTGGTTTAGGGGTGACCCTTGTAGAGTAGGCTTCTGGGTTGGACTTGGTGGTGCTGAGGCTCTGTCCCAACCTGAACGTTTCTGTGGTTCTGTGAATGAGACCTTCCACACAGGGCCAGTGAGGCTGAGTCACCACATGCCTCAGAAAGCAGACAGACACCAACCAAGAAGCTCAGTGTAGAAGGCTGGCAGGACTGGGCTGCACTGTGGGGTGCCACCCTTCCTGGCATGGGGGTTTTGTGGGCTCTGAGCCTGTTCTGGCTCAAACCAGACACTGCTGCCCAGCTGCTCCAGTTTTGCCTCCATTCAGCCAGCTGCAAAGCCCCTTTGAGCCCCTGCAGGCAGGGCACTGTGGCCCAGCCTGGCTGCAGCAGAGGAAGGGCCAGGCAGGACCCTGGGTCAGGTCATGAGTAGGGGTCCTGCCCATCCTGGGAGCCCATGGGGAAAGTCATCCCTCCAGCACCTCAACCTTCTGAAGGTGTCCTGGGCCAGGGGAGGTGCTGAGCCCTGTCAGCCAGGCTTCAGCTCCACCCGCCCTCCTCCTGTGTTCCTCCCTCCTCCAGGGCTGTGGAAATGCTGATTTTTCACTTGGCCTGTGGTTTTGCAGTGAAAGGGAGAATTTCTGCAGCACTGGTGGGGCTGAGGGAGAGTATGGGAGGAGGAAGCCAGCAGCAGGCAGAGGATTTCCAGCAGGCAGCCCTGCAGGGCAGGGTAAGCAGGAGGGCCAGGTTCTGCGTGCATGTCCCCTGCACCACACCTGCCTGCTGGGCACTGCCCTCCAGCCCCTGCTGTGTCCCTGCCATCAGAGACTCACAGCTTGGAAGGGACCTCCAGACATCACCCAGTCCAAGCCCTCTGCCAAGGAAGGGCCACCTAGAGAAGAAGGTCACACAAGCAACATGGCCAGAGATGGAGACTCTACCAACCTGTCTCTGGGCAGCCTGCTCCAGGGCTCCAGCAGCATTAACCTAGGGGAGCTCCTCCTCCTGTTCAGATGGAACTGCTGATGTCCAGTTTGGGCCTTGTCCTGTCACTGGGCACCACTGAACAAAGTCTGGTCCCATCCTCCTGACCCTCACCCCACCCAGGCACCAACTGCTCTCCCCCAGCCCTCACCCCAGGCAGGCCACTGAGGGATTCTGATGGATCTAGCTCAGCATCCCAGGATAACCACATCCAGCAGGCTCCTGAGAGCTTCTCCTGCACCCAGGGATGGAACAAAACAGAGGGGACCTGCCAGTCCCTCAGTCTGATCCTGGCTGCAGCCCACATGGCAGAGGAAAGAGCTGTGAGAGCAAAACTGGGGAGTGACTGCCCAGCTTGGGAGGGAGCAGCAGGTGGCTGAGAGTGCCCAGAGGGACAACCTTCATGGCCTTTGCCTCTCAGAAGGGGGAGGATTCAGTCCTCAGAGCAGTGAACTGGGATTGAACCTCTAAGTCCAGCCTCTCCCAGCCTGAACTAGGCACTCAGAGGGCACTGCCTGGAGCAATGGTGTGAGGAGACAATTCTTCACCAAGCCAGAGTGGTCCTGGTCACCTAGAAGGGCCACATCCACCTCAGTGCAAGGTCCTAGCTGCCAGTGGCCACAGCTATGTGTCTGCCTGTGAGCTGGGTGTCTGCATTCACTGTGCAGAAGACACCCAGGCAGCAGCAAGGGGCAACCAAGCAGCAGCAAGAGGCCACCAAGCAACAGCAAGGGGCCACAAGGCAACCAGTCACAACAGTCCCTTTCAGATCCTTCAGTCCAACCATTCTCTAACTCTGCCAAGGCTGCTCCCTCAGCAGCACATTTCAACCCCTCCAGGTGTGGGGATTCAGCCACCTACCTCCCTGGCTTTAGTCCCAGGCCCCTTAGCCAGGAGCTGACCAGACAAGGAGATGCTTTAGGGTCTGAACGCCAAGGAGGCACTGCTTGTCCCCCTCCTCCTCTTCCATGCCTGGCCTTGCTTTCTGCAGGAGCTGCCCCTCCCCAGGCTCTGCTGCCCCTCCCCAGGCTCTGCTGCCCCTCCCCAGGCTCTGCTGCCCCTCCTCAGGCTCTGCTGCCCCTCCCCAGGCTCTGCTGCCCCTCCCCAGGCTCTGCTGCCCCTCCTCAGGCTCTGCTTGCCCCTCCTCAGGCTCTGCTGCCTCTCCTCAGGCTCTGCTGCCCCTCCTCAGGCTCTGCTTGCCCCTCCTCAGGCTCTGCTTGCCCCTCCCCAGGCTCTGCTGCCCCTCCTCAGGCTCTGCTTGCCCCTCCCCAGGCTCTGCTGCCTCTCCTCAGGCTCTGCTGCCCCTCCCCAGGCTCTGCTGCCCCTCCTCAGGCTCTGCTGCCCCTCCCCAGGCTCTGCTGCCTCTCCTCAGGCTCTGCTGCCCCTCCTCAGGCTCTGCTGCCCCTCCCCAGGCTCTGCTGCCCCTCCTCAGGCTCTGCTTGCCCCTCCTCAGGCTCTGCTTGCCCCTCCCCAGGCTCTGCTGCCCCTCCTCAGGCTCTGCTGCCCCTCCCCAGGCTCTGCTGCCCCTCCTCAGGCTCTGCTGCCTCTCCTCAGGCTCTGCTGCCCCTCCCCAGGCTCTGCTGCCTCTCCTCAGGCTCTGCTGCCCCTCCTCAGGTTCTGCTTGCCCCTCCTCAGGCTCTGCTTGCCCCTCCTCAGGCTCTGCTTGCCCCTCCTCAGGTTCTGCTTGCCCCTCCTCAGGCTCTGCTGCCCCTCCTCAGGTTCTGCTTGCCCCTCCTCAGGCTCTGCTTGCCCCTCCTCAGGCTCTGCTGCCCCTCCTCAGGCTCTGCTTGCCCATCCTCAAGCTCTGCTGCCTCTCCTCATGCTCTGCTTGCCCCTCCTCAGGCTCTGCTGCCCCTCCTCAGGCTCTGCTTGCCCATCTTCAGGCTCTGCTGCCCCTCCTCAGGCTCTGCTTGCCCATCCTCAGGCTCTGCTTGCCCATCCTCAGGCTCTGCTTGCCCCTCCTCAGGCTCTGCTTGCCCATCTTCAGGCTCTGCTGCCCCTCCTCAGGCTCTGCAGCCCCCATTGCAGGCACTTCCATGGGCTTCAGGTGAAGCCAGGCCAGCAGCAAAGCTCTGCTGGGCATTGCCTGGGAGGGCTCCTAACCCCTTCCTGCCCTGGGCTCTGTGTGGCTCCTGGGAAAGGTCCTTCTTTAAATAGCAGCTGAGTGCTTGTAGGCTGCAGAGTGCTTTTGCAAAGAATTACATCAAGGGCTCTTAAGTGCTTGACCTTCTCCTGGCTGCAGTTTGTGAGCATGAGGCTGGGGCTGGGAAGTGGCTGGGAGCTGCTGCTCTGCTCAGCACACACCAGGCTGCAGCTGCCTGCTGAGGGATTGTGGTGGGGTCCTGGGAAGCCTGAGCCCAAGCACAACTGCAGGCTGGGCAGGGAGTGGCTGGAGAGCAGCCCTGAGGAGAGGGACTTGGGGGTGCTGGGGGAGGAGAAGCTCAGCAGGAGCCAGCAGTGAGCACTTGCAGCCCAGAGAGCCAAGCAGAGCCTGGGCTGCAGCAGGAGAAGTGTGGCCAGCAGGGCCAGGGAGGGGATTCTCCCCCTCTGCTCCACTCTGCTGAGACCACAGCTGGAGCCTGCATCCAGTTCTGGAGCCTCTGTTCCAAGAGGGATCTGGAGGTGCTGGAAGGTGTCCAGAGAAGGGCCATGAGGATGAGCAGAGGGCTGGAGCTGCTCTCGCTGTGAGGACAGCCTGAGAGAGTTGGGGCTGTTCAGTCTGGAGAGGAGAAGGCTCTGAGGAGACCTTCTTGTGGCCTTGCAGGATCTGAAGGGGGCTGCCAAGAAAGCTGGGGAGGGACTTTTGAGGGTGTGAGGGAGTGACAGGAGCAGGGGGAATGGAATAAAGCTGGAAGTGGGGAGATTCAGGCTGGACGTGAGGAAGAAGTTCTTCCCCATGAGGGTGGTGAGAGCCTGGAATGGGTTGTGCAGGGAGGTGGTTGAGGCTCCATCCCTGGAGGTGTTTGCAGCCAGGCTGGATGAGGCTCTGGCCAGCCTGCTGTAGTGTGAGGTGTCCCTGGCCATGGCAGGGGGGTTGGAACTGGCTGAGCCTTGAGGTCCCTTCCATCTCTGACAATTCTGTGATTCTATGACTGGGTCTTAGACTCAGCTTTATTCTCATTTCAACTCCTTGCTCCCATCTCCCTGCCTGGTCAGAAGCTTCTGCTCACCCCATGGCTGGAGCTTAGCAGCCAGGCTGGTGGGTTCCATCCCTCACCCTGCCTACAACCTCCAGTGGGCACAGGGGAGGAAGATCCTTGGGTGTGCATTGCTCCAAGCAGTCCTTGCCTAGCTGGTGAGGATCTGGGGAGGATCTGCTGAGGGTTTGGAGAGGATCCAAACAGACAGAGCTCTGCTTCCAGCCCAGCTTCTCGGAGTGCTGCTGACGTGTGTGCGAAGCGGCGATGGGCTGAGCTGTGGCCAGGGGCTGTTCTGTGCTGAGAAATCAGGGGAAGCAGAAAGCAAATGGGAGGGGGGAAGAGAAGGAGGGAAAAAAAAAAAGGAGGGAAAAAAAAAAGCAAAAAAAAAAAGCAAAAAAAGAGCTGCTTTTAAAATTTAAATTAGTTTCCTTTCTTTTCATCTTGCAGGGCTACGTTTCCCTTCCATCTTAACTGGCTTGTGCTGCTCAAGTGGTTGCTTTGTGCTTGTTGCTTTAATTAGCTTCTCAGCAGTTCCTCAGCTTCTCTGTGGAGGCTTTTTTTTGGGGTTGTTTTTGGTTTTGTTGAGTGTTTGGTTTTTTTATTCCTGAAGAAGAAGTTTGTTTCTTCAGGTATAGTCCTTAAAATGTTCATCCATGCTGAGCAGCAGTGCCACAGGCCAAGGAAAACTTTGCTGGAGGAATAGCAGAACCTTAGGGGCTGGGAGGGACCTCCAGAGATCATCCAGGCCAACCCAACCCCCCCTGCCAGGGCAGGGACACCCAGGGCAGGGCACACAGGAACACAGCCAGATGGGCTTGGAAAGGCTCCAGAGAAGGAGACTCCACAACCTCTCTGGGCAGCCTGCTCCAGGCCTCCAGCACCCTCACACCAAACAACTTTCTCCTCCTCTTCAGGTGGAACCTCCTGGCTTCCAGTTTGTGTCCATTGCTCCTTGTCCTGTCCCTGGGCACCACTGAGCAGAGTCTGGCCCCAGCCTCTTGCCCCCCACACTCCTTTATCTCTTGCTGAGCATTGCTCAGCTCCCCTCTGGGGCTGCTCTTCTGCAGGCTCTCACCCCCAGGGCTCTCAGCCTTTGCTCCTCACAGAGCTGCTCCAAGCCCCTCAGCAGCTTTGTAGCCTCCACTGCACTCTCTCCAGCTGTTCCTTGTCTCTCTTGAACTGGGAAGCCCAGAACTGGACCCAGGACTCCAGATGAAGCCTCACCAGGGCAGAGTAGAGGGGCAGGGGAACCTCTCTTGACCTGCTCAGCACAGCCCTTCTGATACAGCCCAGAATGGCATTGGCCTTCCTGGCCACCAGGGCACATTGCTGGCTCTTGGGCAATTTGTCCAGCAGCACTCCCAGGTCCTTCTCCACAGAGCTGCTTCCCAGCATTGCTCCATTGCTGAGCATTGCTGAGCTCCTCTCTGGGGCTGCTCTTCTCCAGGCTCAGCAGCTGCAGGGCTCTCAGCCTTTGCTCCTCACAGAGATGCTCCAGTGACAAAGTTTTCCCTTCTGTTCCCATGGCTCCTCCTCTGCTCCAGCTTGCCCCCACTGCCCCTTGGTCTGTCCTTGGCCATCCCTGAGCAGAGCCTGGCTCCAGCCCTGCACATCTTTCCCACCAGCACTGAAGGCAGCCCTCAGGCTGCTCTGCTCCAAGCTCCAAGCCCCAGCTCCCTCAGCCTGGCCTCACAGGAGATGTTCCACTGCCTGCAGCACCTTTGTGCCTCTGGGCTGGACTCTCTCAAGCAGCTCCCTGAGGTCCTTCTTGAGCCAAGGGGCCCAGAACTGGACACAATATTCCAGATGTGGCCTCAGCAGGGGCAGAGCAGATCCTTACATCCTTTGCTGGAGCCAGCATTGTGTCCCTCCTCCTGAAGACAATGCTTTCTGAAGGGGCAGGAGAACCTCTCTGGACCTCCTCAGCACAGCCCTTCTAATCCAGCCCAGGATGCCCTTGGTCTTCTTGACCACATTGCTGGCTCCTGGGCATGACCCAGAGACCTTCTCTGAGCAGTGAGCTGTTTCCTGCTGCCCTGAGGATCTCCCAGGGAGCCAGCCAAGGGAACTTTGTTTTGACCCATCCCACCCCCAGAGCCTGTAGGTGGAATTTGCTGGGTCTTTGGCTCTTCAAGCAGTGCAGTGCTTCAGAAGAGCCTTCCCAGTTCCCTGTGGCTGGGAGAAGGAGGCTAATTTTCCACTGCTTGATTTGGAAATGGCAGCTGGTGTGCAGGGGAATTTCACAGCAGCTTTGTTCAGGCATTAGAAGCCCAGATCCCTTCTGGGTGGTAAGGAGGAATCAATTTGTTCTGAATGGGCAAAGATTTCCTGCCAGTAAGAGAGAGAAGAGGTTCAATAGGTGTGCAACCAGCCTCTGGAAATGTCCAGCTTTTTCTAGGGGCTCTTGCCTCACAAAAGATGCTGGGGCAGAGTTAGAGCTGGTGAGAAGGGCAGCCCAGGAGGGTGGGAGGTACAGAATAGGTGTGGGATGGGGAAGGATCCCTGCAGAGGTTTTTATGCTGTTGGCCCAAGGTCTTCCTCTCTGCCAGGAGATTGATTTGGTGCCTGCTCAGCCTTGCTGGGGTGGGGAGGAGGGCTGAGCACAGCCTGCTGAGAGCAGGAGCATGGCCACAGTGAATCCCCAGTGCAGAAGGGCTGCAGGAGGGACCCAAGACCACTTCCACTGCTGTCCCCACATCCCCATGGCTCTACATGGCCAGGAGCTGTGTGGCACCCAGCATCCTTCTCCTGTGCTGCAGGCTGGCCAGCTGCTAACTGCTCACAGAACCACAGAATAGCTTTGGCTGAAAGACGTCTCCAAGCTCAGCCAGTCCAACCCTCACCCAGCACTGCAGGGCACCACTGAGCCATGGCCCTCAGCACCAGCTCCACAGCTGCTGGAACCCCTCCAGGGATGGGCACTGCAGCACTGCCCTGGGCAGCCTCTGCCAAGCTTGGAGAAGCCTTCCAGGGCAGAAAGAGTTCCTGAGCTCCAGCCTGAGCCTCCCCTGCTGCAGCTTGGAGCCATTGCCTCTGGGCCTGTCCCTTGCCCCCAAGGAGCAGAGGCTGCCCCCTCCTCACTGCAACCTCCCCTCAGGGAGCTGTAGTTCTTCCACCCTCCCAGGCTATAACATCCTGGGTGAACACCAGTTAACCCAGTACCACCTGCTGGTTAGCAGAGCAGCTTCAGGGGATTGAGGGGCTGGGGGTGAAGCTCCTGGGGGTGCTCTGGGGATTCCCCCTCCTGAAGCACCCTGGGGAGCCTCCAACCCAGCTCTCAGCTGCCCAAAAGGTCATCTAAAGGACTTGGACACACCTGAGGCTGGGGGAGAGGGAATAGGACACAGGAGCCCACCAGAGCCAAGACCCAAGGCAAGGACAGGGTGGGGTTAGAATTTTTGGAGGGTGCAGGAAAGGAGGGACATGGAACATCTTTGGACACTTCCACATCTCAGTCCAGGAGCAGAAACAGCTCTGGGACAGGTGATCCATGGAGCCAGGAGAACTGAGCAGATCTTCCTGCAGCTGCAGCCTGGGTCTCTGTTCTGTGCCACCTCCTGGCATGGCACAGTTGGGGCTGGCTGGCTGGAGGTTGATGGGTTGGCCTCAAGTTGTACAGGGGAAGCTTTAGGTTGGACATGAGGAACAATTTGTTCCCCCAAAGGGTTGTTAAGACCTGGCCCAGGCTGCTCAGGGCAGTGGTGGTGTCCCCATCCCTGGAGGGGTTTCAAAGCCATGAAGATGTGGTGCTGAGGGACATGGGTGAGTGGTGGCCTTGGAAGTGCTGGGCTCATGGTTGGATCCTAAACGTCTTTTGCAAGCCAGACTAGTTTGTGATGCTCTCTTCAAAGCAGTGAGCAGGGCAGAGAGTCCCCAGGTGCTGTTTGTACCACTGGTGGCACTCAGCCTCCTGGTACTTCCATCACCCCTGGACAGCTTTTCCCCAGGTGCTGTGGGGGTGAAAAGAGAGAGGGAAGGCAAAGTGGCTTGCTGGGATCTATTGGTGGCCAAACTGGAGGCTATTCCCTTTGGCAGGGCCAGGCTGTCAGATCCTTTGGCCCTTAGCCAGGGGCAGGCTGCTGGCTGGCAGAGGCAGGCTGAAAGCTGCCCTCAGCTTTGCTCTTCTTCACTGTGCCAGCTCTGTGAGGCTGTTTCCCAGCAGGTCCTCCCCCCTCACCTGTAGTGCTGCAGAGGGTTGGTCCTCCCCAGGTGCAGGACCTTCCACTTGCCCTGGGGGAATTTCATCATGTCCAGGAGTTCCTGGGCTCAGGCATCTTCTTCTCAACCCCCTAGGCCCAGCAGAGCCCAGGATGGATGCTGGACCTTCCTTCCACCTCCCTGGTCACCACCCAAGCTGGCACCTTGTTAGTGAGACCTGCAGGTTTCTCCTTCTCCTTCTTTCCCCCCCCAAACCCTTCAGGTGTCCATGAGCACTCCCTTCAGGGCTTCCTGAAGTGCCACTTACCCTTGGGAGGGGGGTTGGCATCCTCTGGTGCCAGCGTTTGCATTCCTCAACCCAGCTCCCCCATCACAACTCCCACTGGGGTGGGGGGAGGAGGTGTGTTGAAAGCTGCTCCCCTCCGCTGTCCCTGCAGTGCCCCTCCCCTCCTCTGTCCCTGCAGTGCCCCTCCCCTCCTCTGTCCCTGCAGTGCCCCATGGTGTGCCAGTCCCTCCAGAGGTCCCAAGCCAAGGGGCAAGCAGCAGCTGTTGTGCTTAGCACAAAAGAGCAGTGAGCAAAAGCTGCCCTTGGAGCACTGAAACTTTGCTGCCTTCTGGGTTTCTCTTCTCTGGCAGCTGAGGTGGGCTCACCAAGCAGATCCATCAGGATTTAATTCAGCCCCTGGCTTGAGCTTGCTGTCTCTAGCCTGTCCTGCAGCCCCTCTCCAGCAGCCAGTGGCACACTTGAGCACAGAGCCATCTGCCACCCCCTCTCAGCATCACAGCGTCTCAGCATGCCCCCAGCTCCAGCTGGCTGGATGTGGTGGAGTTGTCCAGGCTGGAGCCAGCCTCTTGGCTGCTTTGTGTTGCTTCAACATGCACCAGTGCCAGTTAGAGGCTGCCCTGCTGGAAAGCAGCTCCACAGAGAAAGACCTTGGAGTGCTGGGGGCCAGCAAGCTCTGCATGGACAGCAAAGTGCCCTTGGGGCCAAGAGAGCCAATGAGATCCTGGAGTGCAGCAAGAAAAGTGTGGCCAGCACTGGTCCTGCTCTGGCATGATGGATTGGATGATCTTTGGAGGTCTCTTCCAACTCCTAACATCCTGTGAGCCTTCAGCACAACTTTCCTTGCATGCCTGAAGGTTCTCTTACTAAGTAGCTTCATGTCCCACCCCAAGGGTCACAGAAACCCAGAATTGTTTTGCTTTGAAGAGACCTCTAAGAGCATCAGGTCCAAGCCAGCACTGTCAGGTCCCCACTAAACCATTGTACCTCAGCACCACATCTTTTCAATCCCTCCAGAAAAGGGGGACTCCACCACTGCTCTGGGCAGCCTGGTCTAGGGCTTGACAACCCTTTTGGGGAAAATATTGTTCCTCTTTTTCCTTCGGAGAAGAGACCAACCCCCACCTGGCTCCAGCCTCCTTTCAGGCAGTTACAGAGAGCAATGAGGTCTCACCTCAGCCTTCTCTTCTCCAGACTAAACACCCCCAGCTCCCTCAGCTGCTCCTCACCTGCCCTGTTCTCCAGACTCCTCACCAATTTGTTGCGCTTCTTGGACCTGCTCCAGACCCTCAATGTCCTTCTGGGAGTGAGGGGCCCACAACTGACCCCAGGATTCAAGGTGCAGCCTCACCTGTGCCCAGTACAAGGGGACAATGCCAGCCCTGGCCCTGCTGGCATAGGCATGAGTGTCCTTGGAAAAGCCAACATGATTTTTAGAGTCTCCTCCAAGTCTCCTTTCCACCAGGCTGAACAACTCCAGGTCCCTCAGCTGCTCCTCACAAGATTTCTGCTCTAGAGCCTGCAGAGTCCTTCCCATGCAGCCCTAGCACTATCCCAACAATGTGGGCTCTGGGATTCATAGATCCACAGAATGGTTTGGCTTGGAAGGGACCTTAAAGATCATCCAGTTCCAACCCCCTGCCATGGGCAGGGACACCTTCCACCAGCCCAGGTTGCTCAAGGCCTCATCCAGCCTGGCCTTGAACACCTCCAGGGATGGTGGCTCAGCCCCTTGCAGCAGGGGGCAGGTAGCAGAAGCTGAGGGGATGCATCCTCCTCTCTCCTGGGAGGAAGACTCTTTCTCCATGTGCATGCTGCAGAAGCCATCCTGCTAGCACTGAACCTTGCCCATGGGTGTGCCTGGGCAGCAGCAGGCATGGGCTTGGCACTGGTGCTGGGAGAGCAGCATCAATTGAGAGAGTCCAGCCCAGAGGCACAAAGGTGCTGCAGGCAGTGGAACATCTCCTGTGAGGCCAGGCTGAGGGAGCTGGGGCTTGGAGCTTGGAGCAGAGCAGCCTGAGGGCTGCCCTCAGTGCTGGTGGGAAAGATGTGCAGGGCTGGAGCCAGGCTCTGCTCAGGGATGGCCAAGGACAGACCAAGGGGCAGTGGGGACAAGATGGAGCAGAGGAGGAGCCATGGGAACAGAAGGGAAAACTTTGTCCCTGTGAGGGTGCTGGAGGCCTGGAGCAGGTGCCCAGAGAGGTTGTGGAGTCTCCTTCTCTGGAGCCTTTCCAACCCCTCCTGGCTGTGTTCCTGTGTGCCCTGCCCTGGCTGCCCCTGCTCTAGCAGGGGGTTGGGCTGGCTGCTCTCTGGGGGTCCCTTCCAGCCCCTAACATTCTTTGATTCTGTGACTTGGAGAAGTTTGTGGAGGACTTTGTCCCATTGGAATGTTGTCCCAGGGGAAGAGTGTGAAGAGGAAGGAGAGGCAGAGATGATGTGTGGTGAACTGACTACAACCTCCATTCCTTGAACCCTTGTGCTGTGGTTGGATGATGGGAGGGGAGGTAGAGAAAACTGGGAGTGAAGCTGAGCCCAGGATGAAGAGAGGGGTGAGGGGAAGGTGTTTGAATATCTGGGTTTATTTCTCACTACCCTGATTGGTAATCAATTAGATTAATTTCCCCAAGTCAAGTCCCTTTGCTGAGTGATCTCCATGTCCTTATCTTGATCCACAAGCCCTTGGCTGCATTTTCCTCTCCCCTGTCCAGATGAGGATGGGAGTGACAGAGTAGCTGTGGTGGGCACCTGGTGTACAGGCAGGGTCAGCCTACCAAAAGTTCCAGAGAAGGACAATGAGGCTGGAGAAGGGCCTGGACAGGCCAAGGAGCAATGGACACAAACTGGAAGCCAGGAGGTTCCAGCTGAAGAGGAAGGGAAAGTTTGGTGTGAGGGTGCTGGAGGCCTGGAGCAGGTGCCCAGAGAGGTTGTGGAGTCTCCTTCTGTGGAGCCTTTCCAACCCCTCCTGGCTGGGTTCCTGTGTGCCCTGCCCTGGCTGCCCCTGCTCTGGCAGGGGGGTTGGGCTGGCTGCTCTCTGGGGGTCCCTTCCCCAAGCCCTAAGATTCTGTGCTTCTGTGATTCCCTGCTCCACCAGCATGGTTGTGTCTGAACACTGTGCCCTGGTTGTGCCAGGCTGGAAGGGAGCACCAGGGGAGCAGCATGGCCAAAGAGATGTTTCCATCAGTGGCAGCATAAATGGCTCTGAGCTGCCTCCTGGGAGCCAGCCCAGCAGAGCCCAACTCCACTTGGCCGTGGCTTTCCCCTGGGAAATGGCTTTGCCTTTGCTGTGTTTATTTTTGGCTTTCCTCCTGTTTTGCTAAGCTTGCAATTAATCCTGAGATTCAGGGGCGCCAGCTGGGCTGTGAGGACAAAAATCTTGGTTGGGCTGGATGACCTCTGGAGGTCCCTTCCCCAACCCCTCCCGTTCTGTGATTCTGTGAGACACTGGGCAAAGGGGGGGAGAGCCTGTGGGAGCTCTGCCTTCCGTGATCAGTCTGCTGCCATCCATCAGCCCCTGCCCTGGTGAAGCTGAGGCCCTGCCTGCTGCCTGCTGCTGCCTGCTACCTGCTGCCTGCTGCTGCCTGCTGCTTGCTGCCTGCTGCTTCTGCCTCCCCTGCTTTGTGCATTTCTCTTTTTTGGGTCTGAAGGGAGCTGGAAGCTTCACGCCTTGGTGTTTAAATAAAACATCATCCACCACTCACCCACCCACACACCCACACACATGCTGCTGGGACGTGCTGGCCCCTGAAAGAAGGTCACCTCTAAAAGAGCTGAGTTGAAGGCTTTTCCCACGCTAGGACTCAGGAGGTGATTATTTTTTTGGTGGTTTTGTTGGGGTTTTTGGTTTGGTTTCTTTTTGTTTTCTCCCGAGACCGAAGATAGCCTCAGAGGATTCAGAACATTCTTGAAGGAAACAAAAAAAAAAAAAAAAAAAAAAAAAAAAAAAAAAAAAAGAAAGGGCTTCAGGGTGTCCTGAGGAGCTGGGGCTTGGGGGAGAAGAGGGGAGGCAGGGCAGGTATTTCTGTCTCCACAGCCAGAGCCAAAGCATCCTCCCTGCTGCCACAGCGCAACCCTCTGCACCTGCTGAATGAATCCACTTCTGCTCCTTTAGTTTGGTTATTTCTCTTTGGGTTTGGTTTTCTTTTTTTTGGCTCCAGCAGCACTAAATTTATAAGCCAAGAACAAGGAAGGCAATATCTAAAAAAACAATTCAGAAAAAAAAAAACAACAAAAAAAACCCCAACTCAACATTAATGCTTTGACATGAAGTTCAACAAGGACAAGTGCAGGGTCCTACAGCTGGGGAGGAATAACAGCAGGCACCAGGACAGGTTAGAGGCTGCCCTGCTGGAGAGCAGCTCCACAGAGAAAGACCTTGGAGTGCTGGTGGACAGCAAGTTCTGCCTGGGACAGCAATGTGCCCTTGGGGCCAAGAGAGCCAATGGGATCCTGGAGTGCAGCAAGAAAAGTGTGGCCAGCAGGGCTGGGGAGGTTCTGCTCCCCCTCTGCTCTGCCCTGCTGAGACCACAGCTGCAATCCTGTGTCCAGTTTGGGGCTCCCCAGTTCCAGAGAGACAGAGACCTGCTGGAGAGAGTCCAACAGAGAGCCAGGAGGATGCTTAGGGGACTTGAGCATCTCCCCTGTGAAGAGAGCCTGAGAGCCCTGGGGCTGTTTAGTGTGGAGAAGAGAAGGCTGAGAGGGATCTGATCAATGTCTATCAATAGCTGAGGGGCTGGGGGGCAAGGGGAGGGGGCCAGGCTCTGTTTGGTGGTTCACAGTGATAAGACAAGGAACAAGGGGTTCAGACTTGAACAGAGAAGATTTCAGCTCAACATGAGGAGGAACTTCTTTGCAGTGAGGGTGACAGAGCCCTGGAACAGGCTGCCCAGGGGGGTTGTGGAGTCTCCTTCTCTGGAGCCTTTCCAACCCCACCTGGATGCATTCCTGTGCAGACTCCCCTGGGTGATGCTGCTCTGGCAGGGGGGTTGGACCCAATGATCTCTGGAGGTCCCTTCCAAGCTCTGATATACTGTGATCCTGTGATCCTTTGAACAGCCTAAATGAAGTTTGAAAAGAAGCTTTGCTGTGCCCTGGCCTGCCAGCCACGTGGCTGTTTGCAAACAATTCCCAGGCAGTAAACTGAGAGGAAATATAAATCAGGTTCCTAAGTGAGCTGCATAAACCCCCATCAATGATTGATGAGAGGATCCTGCTGTCTGTCTCCAGCACTGAGGCAGGGAAGAGCCTTCTCCTCTCTGGGCCATGCCAAACCCAGGCAGTTTCACCCAGCTCTGAGCCTAGCTGAAGGCTGGGGGCAGCCTTCCCTCTCCCCCTGGCCCAGCTGCCCCAGCAGAGCACTGCACAATGAGGCTGTGCTCACCTGAGGTCACTGCAGCCTCTTCCCCAGGGAGGAGGAGGAGGAGGGGAATGGCCTCTGTCTGTGCTGCAGGAGAGCCACAGCTTGCAGTGCAGCTCTGCAAAGGGCTCAGTGGTCCCAAAGAAACCCAGCATGGACTTGGTGCTGCAATGCATCACAGCTCCACAGAGTGCATTGGGCTGGAAGGGACCCTCCAGGGGCATCCTGTCCAACCCCCCTGCAGGCAGCAGGGACACCTCCAGCTAGAGCAGGCTGCACAGGGACACAGCAAGGCTGAGCTTGGATGTCTCCAGGGATGGGGCCTCAAGCACAGCCCTGGGCAGCCTGTTCCAGTGTCTCCCCAGCCTCACTGTGCAGAATTCCTCCTGATGTCCAACCTCAGTCTGCCCTGCTCCAGTTCCAAACCATTGCCTCTCCTCCTATCCCCACAGCCCCTTCTGAACAGTCCCTCCCCAGCCTTCCTGGAGGTCCCCTTCAGATCTTGAAATGCAGCTCTGAGGTCTCCCTGGAGCCTTCTCCTCTCCAGGCTGAACAGCCCCAACTCTCCCAGCCTGTCCCCACAGCAGAGGTTCTGCAGCCCTCTGATCATCTGTGTGGCCTCCTCTGGACCCTCTCCATCAGGTCCATGTCTCTCTGCTGTTGGGGGTCCCACAGCTGGACACAGCCCTGCAGGTGAGGTCTCAGCAGAGCAGAGCAGAGGGGCAGGATCTCCTCTCTCCAGCTCTGGCCATGCTGCTCTGTATGCAGCCCAGGCTGCCATTGGCCTTCTGGGCTGCCAGTGCCCATTGCTGGCTCCTGTCCAGCTTCTCCCCCACTAGCACCCCCAAGTCCTTCCCTGCAGGGCTGCTCTCAATCTCATCACCCCCAGTCTGGGCTAATATTGAGGGATGCCCTGACCCAGGTGCCTCCCAGTGCAGAAGTTCCACCCCCTGTGCTGCACTTTCTCTCCATTGCCCCTTGTCCTATCCCAGGGGGCAAGTGAGCAGAGCCTGGCCCCTGCCTCTTGCCCCCCAGCCCTCAGCTCTTTAGAAACATTTCTTCAATCCCCTCTCAGTCTTCTCTTCTCCAGACTAAGCAGCCCCAGGGCTCTCAGCCTCTCCTCACAGGGCACTGCTCCAGTCCCTCAAGCATCCTGGGAGCCTCTCTTGGACTCTCTGCAGCAGGTCCCTGTCCGTCCTGTGGCCACGCTCCTGCTCTCAGCAGGCTGTGCTGAGCCCTCTCTAACGTGGCTAATGAGACACCAACTGAATCTGCCCTGGTGCCAAGCAGTGTGCTGGGCACAGGGACACTTGGGGGGCACACCTGCTCTGTCATGGAACTGATTTCCACACACCCTCCATGGAGTGGCTGCTGCTGGGGACATTGCCAGCCCCCAGTGCTTCAGACTTGGCTTCCTTCTGCCCTCTTTCTGCCTGCCTCAGTGCCAGGCTCCCTGTGGCAAAAGTCTCTCACAGTGGCAAAGGCTTTGCAGCACGATGCCCATGGTCCCTGCCTGGGCACCAGTGAGTATCCCTCAGCAGATGGCTGCAGGTCCTGCATCCTTGGGGTGCTGGGCTCAGGGCCAGCACCTGGGCTGTGGCCACAAACCAGCCACAAGGAACCAAGCAGCAGTTCCTGGGCCATGCAGAAGAAAGTGTCCCACGCTCCCAGCCATGGGTTTGGGGGTGGGGGCAGAGACCATCTCCTCCCACACAACCTTTTGCCTTGCTCACAGCTGAGCTGAGGAGTGGGAGAGGTCTTTGAGGGATTCCTGACTCTGCTTGGGTTGGCTGATGTGCAGGGCAGATATTTTCTGGTGGGCTCTGATGTGACAAGAGCCCTGAGGTGGTTACTCCTTCCTGCTCCTTGGGCTGGATCAGCTTGGCAGCAAAAGGGGCTGCTGGGAGGGGGCTGAGGATGGGATGGAGGAGGTGATGCTCTCAAGGGACTAAATCTGCTGCAGGAGGAGGGGAACTGAGGTGAGGATGAGGAGAAGCTCTTAGAGGAGAAGCTCTCAGGGCTGTGTGTCTGCTCCAGCTGTGAGGATGTGGAGAAGCTCTCAGGGCTGTGTGTCTGCTCCAGCTGTGAGGATGAGGAGGAGCTCTCAGGGCTCTGTACCTGCTGCAGGAGGGGTGCTGCTGGCTGCCCTTTGCAGGAGCAGTGTTGGCTCTGGAGGGGCCTGGGCCAGCCTCACCCTTGCCAGCTGTGGCTGGCAGCTGGCTGGGCAGGCAGCCCCGGGGGCAGTTTCTTGCCACTTTCCCAGCTCTGCCTGTTTTTTTTTTGGGTTTTTTTTTGTTTGTTTTTTTTTTTTTTTTGCAGGGCCAGCAGAATTTCTCAATGTAGAGACATTTGTCAATTTGCATAATTAAAGCCCTGAAAACTCCTCCAGCTTCCCAAATCCCCTGCTCTGGCTCCCCTGGGACTCACCACTTCTCTCCTGCCCATGAATTATTCAGCAGCAGCGCCTGCTTCAAACGGGGCCCCTTTGTCTGCTCTGCTTGCTCCATATTCCAGCTCTCCAAGGAGGCCACCGTGGAGCTGCTTCTTTCCCCCCGGCCTCAGAGGACACTTCCGAGGTCCTTTGAGGCAGGGGGAAAGGAGCAGCTCCGTTTGCTACAGGCTGTCCTGTGGCTCTGCAGGAGACTCCCCTCCCCCCCCGCACACTTTGGGGCTGCCTGTTGAATGCAGGCTGCAGGTTGTGCAGGCAGGAGGTGGCTGTGGAGCTGCCCACAGGTGGGGTTGTCACCTCCCCAGGGCCAGGGCAACAGCCCTGGGGGTGGCTGGGGCTGCGTGTGGGGCAGGCTCCCATCTGCAGCCCAGGTTCTGCTCTCTGCTCTCTTTCCTCCTGGTCCTCTGGTGGCAGCCCCCATTCACTGCCTCCTTGCCAGAAGCCAGGGTTCAGGCACACAAGGGAGCCCAGAGGAGGCAAGAGAGGCAGCCAGAGAGGCAGAGCAGGCAGGAAGGAGGGGGTGGTGGGCACAGGGAGCCCTCTCTCTCATATTTGCTCTCCCTGCCAGGCCAGTGTGGGCTTGAAAATCCCACCTGGAGAGCAGGACAAATATTTGTGCTGAGGAAACACTTCTGATGAAGTCCTGCAACTTCCCTTCTCCTTTCCTGGCTGCTGCTGGCTCTGTGGAGCCCTGCAGGCAGCCTGGCTCTAGCAGGTGACCCTCAAGCCCTGGATGCTGCAGCTCCTGTCTGGCTCCTGCAGGCAGCCTGGCTCTAGCAGGTGACCCACAACCCCTGGATGCTGCAGCTCCTGCATGCTGCAGCTCCTGCATGCTGCAGCTCCTGCCTGGCTCCTGCTGGCATCCCCTGCAGCACCCAGAGCTCAGGGTGGGCAGAGATGCAGCTGTGGAGCAGAGCAAGGCTGCAATCAGCAGGTCCCAGTGCTCAGCAGTGCTCAGCAGTGCTCAGCAGTGCTCAGCAGTGCTCAGCAGATCAAAGCCCAGCTGCCAGCTGCTGCCTAACAGCTTTGCTGCACTGTGGTGCAAAACAGTCTGGGCCTGGAGCATGCAGGCAAGGGATGGTGCTGGGGCAGGGAGGGAGGGATGCAGATTGCCCAGAGCTGGGCACCTCACCCTGGGCATGGGCAGGGGGTTTTGCAGTGGCAAATCCAGCCCTGAGAAGCCAGCATCTGCCCAAACTAGGGCTGCAGGTGCCCTTGCCAGCCTCTGCCCACCCAGCAGGGTGGGGGTGCAGCAGTGTGGGACCCATAAAGCACTCAAGGTTTGATCTCCTGCAGCTGTGCCAGCCCTGAGGCTGCCAGAAAGGGGAGAAAGGCAGAGGTGGGGCTGAACTGGGAGCCCTGGGCTTGGCTTTGGGTGGGAGACTGCTGATGCTTTCCTCTCATGGGCTGGGAAGACTCCTGGTGATGCTGGTGGGCTTCAGTGGGTGCAGTGCTGAAGGCTGGGTGCTGGGGGGCTGGAGGGGGGAGGCTGGAGGCTGGAGGTGGGATGCTGGGTGATGGGAGGCTGGAGGTGGGGTTCTGGGAGGCTGGGATGCTGGAGCTGGGAGGCTGGGTGCTGGGAGGCTGGAGTGGGGTGCTGGGAGGCTGGAAGCATGGTGCTGAGTGCTGAGAGGCTGGGTACTGGGGGGCTAGAGGTGGGGTTCTGGGAGGCTGGAGGTGGGAGGCTGGGTGCTGGGAGGCTAGAGGATGGGGTGATGGGTGCTGAGGTGCTGGGTGCTGGGAGGCTGGAGGTGGGTTGCTGGGAGGCTGGAGGATGAGGTGCTGGGTGGCTGGGTGCTGAGGTGCTGGGAGGCTGAAGTTGGGGTGCTGAGGTGCTGGGAGGCTGGAGGTGGGGTGCTGGGGGTCTGGAGCTCTGGCTGTGCTCATCAGAAGCTGTGATCACACCTGCAGGGGCCAGCCCCCACCATTCCCCTCTCCCTCCCTCCCCCCTGCCTGCAATTCTCAGCTCCTCTCCCCTTCCCTCAACCAGGAGAGGTGAGAAATGGTAACAATGCAGCTGGGGGGGGGGGAGAAACCTCTGCACAGGATTCTCAGGGTGTGCTGGAAGCTGGAATCCTCCTCTGGGCTTCCTGGGGAGGGGGTGGGGGTGGGGTTGTTTTTCTTATCTGTAGTTATTTATTTATTTATTTATTTGCTGCTGGAGACTGCTGCTGCTGCTGTATTATTTATACAGCAGGAAATTAGACTCTGAGGACTCAAGTGTTCTTCAGATGAGCTTCCTAATTCTGTCAATTAAGAATGCAGAGGCTGCTGGGGGGCTCCTGCCTGGGGAAGAGCTGCAGCAGACTGGAAGCTGCTTGCCCCTGGCCTCTGCCCTGCCCAGCTGCCAGCCCTGTCTCAGCTCCAAGCAACCAGACCCTGCACCCAAAACCCACTGGGGGAGGTGCCAGGGGTGCTGCAGACAGCAGCTCCTGCTGATTTCAGTGGGGTCACAGCAGAGAAACCCTTCCCCAGTGCATCCTGGGGTGCAGCAAGCCCCCAGCAGGGCTGGGGAGGTTCTGCTCCCCCTCTGCTCTGCCCTGCTGAGACCACAGCTGCAATCCTGTGTCCAGTTTGGGGCTCCCCAGTTCCAGAGAGACAGAGACCTGCTGGAGAGAGTCCAACAGAGAGCCAGGAGGATGATTCTGCCAGGAGGTTCTCCTGCCCCTCATGCTCTGCTCTGCTCTGCCCTGCTGAGACCACAGCTGGAATACTGGGTCCAGTTCTGGGCTCCCCAGTTGCAGATAGACAAGGGAACTGATGGAGAGAGTCCAACAGAAGCTGTGAGGATGATGAAGGGACTGGGACATCTCTGCTGTGAACCAAGACTGTGTAGCCTGGAGAGGAGAAGGCTGAGAGAGGACCTGATCAATGTCTATGTACATCTGAGGGGTGGCTGTCAGGATGAAGGGGCCAGACTCTGCTCAGTGGTGCCCAGGGACAGGCCAAGGAGCTATGGACACAAACTGGAAGCCAGGAGGTTCCATCTGAAGAGGAGGAGAAAGTTGTTTGGTGTGAGGGTGCTGGAGGCCTGGAGCAGGCTGCCCAGAGAGGTTGTGGAGTCTCCTTCTGTGGAGAGCTTCCAACCCCCCCTGGCCATTGTGGTGCTGGGCAAGCTGCTGTGGGTGCCCTGCTGGAGCAGGGGGGTTGGAGTGGGTGGTCTCCAGAGGTCCCTTCCAACCCCCAGCATGCTGAGATTCTGTGAATCCTGAACCTGTGGTCTCCTGTTGTGGCCTGGGAGCTCCTCAGTTCTGTTGCCAACTGGCTGCCCAGGCTGGAGCTTCACTGTTGTGAGTTAGGGGTCATTTACTCTCTAATTAACACAGTCACTCTTCATCTGCTCCCAGTGCAGCTCTAGAACAAACGAGCTGACACCTCATTAGCACATTAAAGAGCATCTCCCCTCCTCTGGCACCTCCCTGAACCAGCAGGTGCTTGGAAATGAGCCTGCAAGGCCCCTCCTGTGCCAGGGTGTGGGGGTCTGCTGCCAGCCATGGCCATGGGGCTTGCAGGACAGGCTGGCCTCAGCCCCTCCCAGGGGAAAAGGAAGGTCCTGGGCAGAGCCAAAATGCAGCTGGGAGCACTGGGAGCTGCCAGGACCAAGCTGGGAAACAGAGCAGTGCCTCCTCCCTGCAGGTGCTGAGCCCTGCTGGGGCACTGAAGTTCTGCTCTGGTGGCAGGCAGGGAGAGGCAGCAGGGGGGCAGGTGAGGGGCAGGAGGGCTGGGGGCTGTGCCTGGCAGCACCTTGCAGGTGCTGTGGACCATTTGTGGGAGGTGCAGGAGGAGCTGAATGCTTCTCCTCCCCTTCCTGCTGCCCCTCACCAAAGGGGACAACCCCTTTGTCTTTTCTCTTCCATGTCCCACCAGCAGTCTGTGTTCTCCAGCTGAGGCAAGGGGGTCTGTGCCTGCAGGAGGACTTCTGGGTTTCCTTTTGCTGTGAATTTTCATGCCCACTGCCCATGCAGATCTCTCCATCTGGAGGAGGAGTGAAGGCCTGCACCCTCTACCCTGCCTGGCTCCTTCTGCAGGACAGGGACACTTCCACCAGACCTGCTGAAAGGCTCTGGGGACAGGACTGCTCTAGGTGAGGGATGGGCAGGTGGTCCCTCTTCTCCTGGGCTGCTCTTCAGTACTCCATGCCAAGGAGCAGGCCAGAAAGGGACTGACTGCTGCATGCCTCTGTGCAGGCAGAGATGCTCCCAGCACCCTCCATCTCTCTCCAGTCCCCAAAGCCTTGCAGAGGACACCACAGGGACTGAGCTGCGCACAGCCTGTGCAAAGGCAGCTGTGGATCCCCAGTGGGAGAGGGGGAGAGGAATCATTCCTCTTGCTTTCTGTAAGCCTTCATGGCCCTGGCTCTCTCACTCTCTTTGCTGGCTCAGCTCTTGCCTTTCTGTGACTACAGCCAGGAGCAGGAGAGTTCAGGTGCTAGAAGTGGTTGCTGGTCCTGGTGGCTATGGGTCAGCTCCTCCATGTGGGCTCCCACAGCAGAGCCATGGCTGACCAGACCCACCATGGAGCTGGGTGTGGAAGGTGCCCTTCACACCATTGCCTTGTGCCAGAGGCCAGCACATGGGCAGGGCCCTGTGCAAGCAGCTTGGCAAGAGAAGCAGAGATGCTGGAGGATGCCTGTGGGCCCCTGGACTGCTTCCATGGCTGCTGCAGGATGGTGCAGTCCAGGCTCAGCATCCCTGGCAACATGGCTGCCATCAGGCAGGGTGGTGCAGAGCAGAGCTGAGGATGACTCTGATGATCACAGCTCACAGGATGTGAGGGGTTGGAAGAGACCTCCAAAGAGCATCCAGTCCAAGGCCCCTGCCAGAGCAGGAGCAGAGAATCCAGCACAGGTCACACAGGAATGCATCCAGAGGGGGCTGGAAAGTCTCCACAGAAGGAGACTCCACAACCTCTCTGGGCAGCCTGTTCCAGTGCTCTGGGAGCCTCCCAGGGAAGAAGTTCCTCCTCCTGTTGAGGTGGAACCTCCTGTGCTGCACTTTCTCTCCATTGCCCCTTGTCCTATCCCAGGGGGCAAGTGAGCAGAGCCTGGCCCCTGCCTCTTGCCCCCCAGCCCTCAGCTCTTTAGAAACATTTCTTCAATCCCCTCTCAGTCTTCTCTTCTCCAGACTAAGCAGCCCCAGGGCTCTCAGCCTCTCCTCACAGGGCACTGCTCCAGTCCCTCAAGCATCCTGGGAGCCTCTCTTGGACTCTCTGCAGCAGATCCCTGTCCCTCCTGAACTGGGGAGCCCAGAACTGGATGCAATATTCCAGGTGAGGTCTCAGTAGGGCAGAGGAGAGGGGGAGGAGAAGCTCCCTGGCTCTGCTGGCCACACTCCTCTGAATGCCCCCCAGGATGCCATTGGCCTCTTGGCCACCAGGGCACATTGCTGACCCATGCAGAACTTGGTACCCCCCAGCACTCCCAGGTCCTTCTCCACAGGGCTGCTCTCCAGCAGATCCCCTCCTAACCTGTCCTGGGGCAGTTTATTCTTCCTCCCCAGATGCAGGACTCTGCACTGCTCCTTGTTGACTCTCATTAGGTTCCTCTCTGCCCAGCTCTCAGCCTGTCCAGGTCTCACTGGATGCTCTCACGGCCTTCAGGCTATCAGCCAAGCCTCCCACTGTGATATCTGCAGCAAACTTGCTGAGCAGACTCTGTCCCCTTATCAATGGCATTGATGAAGATGTTGAACAGGACTGGACCCAGCACTGATGATGAGGATGCTCCACCATTCTCAGTCCCCTGGGGCTCTCCCCTTCTTTGGCCTTAGCAATGCCCAACTCCTCCACAGGTGCTTTCCAGAGTCTGGCTCTTAATCCCTTGTGTCTCTAGCCCTTGCTTTCCATTTTCCTGCCTGCCACTGGATGCAGCATTCTTGGTCATTCCCTGGAGTCCTCTGCCCACCTCTCTCTCTCTCTCATCCTCCTCCCATGCTTGCTGGTGAGGTTATGATGCCATGCCAGGTCAGTTCTACCCTTGTTCTGGTTTCCCTTTCTTCTTCTCAGGAAGGCACATGGGCAAAGAGCAGCATGGTCTCCCCTGTGTCCCCCACCACTGGCCCTCAGGGGCTGCATGATGCCAGCCAGCAGCTAAATAGAGAGCAAGACTCTGCTCTGAATCACAGAGGCTTCAGCTTGTGTGTGGAGGTAGGGAGAGCAAAGGTGCCAGCAGGCACCTTCTGCTTTGGAGGAGCTCCTGAAATTTAAACCACAGCTGACATTAGACATAGAATCAGTCAGGGTTGGAAGGGACCTCAAGGCTCAGCCAGTTCCAACCCCTCTGCCATGGGCAGGGACACCTCACACTACAGCAGGTTGCTCACAGCCACATCCAGCCTGGCTGCAAAAACCTCCAGGGATGAGGCTTCCACCACCTCCCTGGCAACCTCTGCCAGTGTCTCACCACCCTCATGGGGAAGAACTTCTTCCTCACATCCAGTCTGAATCTCCCCACTTCCAGCTTTGTTCCATTCCCCCTGCTCCTGTCACTCCCTCACACCCTCAAAAGTCCCTCCCCAGCTTTCTTGCAGCCCCCTTCAGATCCTGCAAGGCCACAAGAAGGTCTCCTCAGAGCCTTCTCCTCTCCAGACTGAACAGCCCCAACTCTCTCAGTCTGTCCTCACAGGAGAGCAGCTCCAGCCCTCTGCTCATCCTCATGGCCCTTCTCTGGACACCTTCCAGCACCTCCAGATCCCTCTTGGAACAGAGGCTCCAGAACTGGATGCAGTACTCCAGCTGTGGTCTGAGCAGAGTGGAGCAGAGGGGGAGAATCCCCTCCCTGGCCCTGCTGGCCACACTTCTCCTGCTGCAGCCCAGGCTCTGCTTGGCTCTCTGGGCTGCAAGTGCTCACTGCTGGCTCCTGCTGAGCTTCTCCTCCCCCAGCACCCCCAAGTCCCTCTCCTCAGGGCTGCTCTCCAGCCACTCCCTGCCCAGCCTGCAGTTGTGCTTGGCATTGCCCTGAGCCAGCTGCAGGACCTTGCCCTTGGTCTTGTTGAAGCTCCTGAGGTTGTCCTGGGCTCACCTCTGCAGCCTGTCCAGGTCCCTCTGGACCTCTCCCTGTCCTTCATTGTGCTGGGGGAGTAGATGCATTGTTGCTTTCAGCTCTGGTGAAGGCAGGGCTGAGCTTCTCCATCTGAGAGGTTTGCTATGGAAACCAGGCCCTGCTATGACAGCTCTGCAGTCCTCATCCAGGGAGGAAGCAGAGACAAGGCTCCAAGGCTCCTGGGATGGGAGCTATGGGTACCAGAGGGGCACCAACCCTCTTCTGCAGCGTGCTGGGGCAGGCAGGGACCAGCTCCCAGCTGGACTGGGTCTTGCTCTCCCTTTGGGAGGGCAGCAGTGGGGAGATGGGCTTGGTGCAGCAGAAAGCTCCACATTTTGCTGGGTTTCTAAACTGAGCCTTTGCTTCCTTGCTATTCTTGGCCTCTCCTCAGCTTCTTTTTTCAGTCCTCCCAGACAGAAACACACAGAGAAACATAAGGCAGAGGGCTGTGAGGAGGCAGGGAGCTGTGGGTAGAAGTTTGCACTCTGTTGGATCGTTCCTGCTTTGCTGCTTCTCGTTAGCAGGGCTGGGCAGGGACCTGCCAGCTGGCTCCTGAGCATGGCTGCTCCACAGTGGGCTGTGGGTGAGAACACAGAGCAGGACAGAGCTGGACACCTGCCTCTCATTCTCAGGCATCTCTGTCAGAGGTGTGATGCTCAGCAGAGATGCTGTGAAGGTGTCAGGAACAGAAGAACACATTGAGAGGTTCACCCACACACAGCACAGAGCTCCTGCCTCTGCTTCCAAGCTTGTCCATAGCTCAGAAATGCCAGGCAGGAGCAGAAGGAGGGTCTCACCTGCAGGGCTGTGTCCAGCTGTGGGGCCCCCAGCACAAGAGGGACATGGACCTGATGGAGAGGGTCCAGAGGAGGCCACACAGATGATCAGAGGGCTGCAGAACCTCTGCTGTGGGGACAGGCTGGGAGAGTTGGGGCTGTTCAGCCTGGAGAGGAGAAGGCTCCAGGGAGACCTCAGAGCTGCATTTCAAGATCTGAAGGGGACCTGCAGGAAGGCTGGGGAGGGACTGTTCAGAAGGGGCTGTGGGGATAGGAGGAGAGGCAATGGTTTGGAACTGGAGCAGGGCAGATTGAGGTTGGACATGAGGAGGAAGTTGTGCACAGTGAGGCTGGGGAGAGACTGGAACAGGCTGCCCAGGGCTGTGCTTGAGGCCCCATCCCTGGAGACATCCAAGCTCAGCCTTGCTGTGTCCCTGTGCAGCCTGCTCTAGCTGGAGGTGTCCCTGCTGCCTGCAGGGGGGTTGGACAGGATGCCCTTGGAGGGTCCCTTCCAGCCCAATGCACTCTGTGAATCTAGCAGGGCAAAACCCACTGTGGCCAAAGTCCACACAAAGTTCTCTCTGAAGGCCCTTGCAGGAGGGGTCAGATCAGGCCAGTGTGGACATGGACATCTCATCTGCTCGTCCAGTGACATTGTTTGACCAAACCTGAATGTCTACACCTCAGCAAGACATCTTTGCACTCTTCACAGTCAGTGGAGTCCAGAGTCCTGAACACCTTTGCTTTCCCATCTGTGATACCCAGCGAATGCCTGCATCAGAGCTGGGCTTTCAAAGGGGACACACAGTATTTGGGAAGAGGTCAAGGCTGCCTTGGATCATTGTTTTTGAGCCATGGATCCCTTTCTGAGGAGTTCCTGGCCCTCACATTCTGCAAAGTAGCCCTCCAGGCAGTGCCTAGGATAAATGCAGTAGGCAGGAGCCCCTGACTGCTGCTCCTGCAGCCCTCACCAGGGCTGGAGATCACTGCACCTCTTCCTGTGCACCTGCTCCAGCAGTGCTGAAATCAGCCCCAAGGAGCTGCTGTGAGGAAATGCAGCAGCCAGGGTGTAATAAAAATGTGTACTTTTATCTATATTTTATAATTGATATTTCCAGGTGGTGGTAGTATCTTCAAACACCACTGTAACTTATTTACAAACTATCACAGGACCCCAGGATCCCAGGATCACAGTATATCACAGGTTTGAAGGGACCTCCAGAGATCATCAGGTCCAACCCCCCTGCCAGAGCAGCATCACCCAGGGCAGTCTGCACAGGAATGCATCCAGGTGGGGTTGGAAAGTCTCCAGAGAAGGAGACTCCACAACCCCCCTGGGCAGCCTGCTCCAGGGCTCTGTCACCCTCACTGCAAAGAAGTTTCTCCTCATGTGGAGCTGAAATCTTCTATGGTCAAGTTTGAATCTGTTGTTTCTTGTCTTCTTAGTGCACACTACCAAACAGAGCCTGGCCCCCTCCACTTGCCCCCCACCCCTCAGCTATTGATAGACATTGATCAGATCCCTCTCAGTCTTCTCTTCTCCAGACTAAACAGCCCCAGGGCTCTCAGGCTCTCTCCACAGGGGAGATGCTCAAGTCCCCTAAGCATCCTCCTGGCTCTCTGTTGGATTCTCTCCAGCAGGTCTCTGTCTCTCTTGAACTGGGGAGCCCCAAACTGGACACAGGATTGCAGCTGTGGTCTCAGCAGGGCAGAGCAGAGAGGGAGAACTTCCCCAGCCCTGCTGGACACACCTTGCTTGATGCATCCCATAGAGGAGGTTCTCCTCTGATCATCTTGGTGACCTTCTCTGGACCCTCTCCAGCAGCTCCAGGTCCTTCTTGTGCTGGGGGCCCCAGAACTGGAGGCAGTGCTGCAGGTGGGGTGTCAGCAGAGCAGAGGGGCAGAATCCCCCTGCCCTTGATGTCTGGGCTGAGGCTCAGGTGGGACTCCTGCCCCTTGCCCCCGCTGCCATCCTGTCCCTCAGGTGTAGAGTGAGGAGGTGCTGGGATCAGAGCATTCTCTGTTCAAGGACTAACTTCAAACTAAGACAAAAACCTTCACCACCAGCCTGCTCCTCTCACTGGTATGGTGTCAGTGAGTGGCAGCTCCATAGCCTCACTTGGGAAGTCCTCCTGTGGATCCTGCTCTGTCAAGGAAACCACAGGTGATGCTCTGAGTCCTCCTTGCAATTCTCCTACCTCCAACCATTTTGGAGTTCCCTCCTGCATGTCTGGGATGTGCCAAGGGAGTGGCAGTAAAGTGTCCCCCTTCTCCTAAGGTCTGTACCTGCAGACAGAGCTGGGTTGGTGCCTGAGGAGGTTCTGGGTGCAGGAAGTGAAGCAAGGACTGGAGCTGAGCACAGGGCTGAGGCTGAAGTAGCTCAGCTGTGTGGCAGCTGTTTGGAAAACAATGTGGTAGGAGGAGAGGGTCTGAAAACCCTTGAGGGCTTCCCTGTCCCCGGGGCTGAATACCTTGAAATTCAAAGCAGTTCTTTGTCTTTCCCAACACAAAGCCTTCCACACTTGGTGCCTAACCTTGAGGGTGCTTCCCTGGCTCTGCTCACTCAATGAACATCAGCTCCCTGCCTGCACTGTGCTGAGCCTGTGAGCAGCTGGAGGGCTGTGGTGTTCCCCAGGGGTCAGGACTGGGTCCAGTCCTGTTCAACATCTTCATCAGTGACCTGTGTGAAGGGACAAGAGTGGAGCCTCAGCAGTTTGCAGATGGTATCAGACTGGGAGGAGTGGCTGGCACTCCCCCAGGCTGTGCTGCCATCCAGAGAGACCTGGGCAGGCTGCAGAGCTGGGTGGAAGGGAACCTCATGAAGTGCAACAAGGGCCTTGGCTCTAGGGAGGAACAGACCCCTGCAGCAGGACAGGTGAGGGGAGAATGCTGGGAAGCAGCTCTGTGGAGAAGGACCTGGGAGTGCTGCTGGACAAATTGCCCAAGAGCCAGCAATGTGCCCTGGTGGCCAGGAAGGCCAATGCCATTCTGGGCTGTATCAGAAGGGCTGTGCTGAGCAGGTCAAGAGAGGTTCCCCTGCCCCTCTACTCTGCCCTGGTGAGGCTTCATCTGGAGTCCTGGGTCCAGTTCAATAGAGACAGGGAAAGCTGGAGAGAGTCCAGGGGAGGCTACAAAGCTGCTGAGGGGCTTGGAGCATCTCTGTGAGAAGCAAAGGCTGAGAGCCCTGGGGGTGAGAGCCTGGAGGAGAGCAGCCACAGTGGGGATCTGAGCAATGCTCAGCAGGAGATAAAGGAGCTGTGGGGGGCAAGAGGCTGGGGCCAGACTCTGCTCAGTGGTGCCCAGGGGCAGGCCAAGGAGCAATGGACACAAACTGGAAGCCAGGAGGCTCCACCTGAAGAGGAGGAGAAAGTTGTTTGGTGTGAGGGTGCTGGAGGCCTGGAGCAGGCTGCCCAGAGAGGTTGTGGAGTCTCCTTCTGTGGAGAGCTTCCAACCCCCCCTGGCCATTGTGCTCCTGGGCAAGCTGCTGTGGGTGCCCTGCTGGAGCAGGGGGGTTGGCCTGGATGACCTCCAGAGGTCCCTTCTAACCCCACTGTGGTGGGTTTCTGTGAGCCATAAGACCATGCTGTACAGTAGGACAGAGTAGCTCTCCTCAGTGTTTAAGGGATGTGGCATCCACCTACTGCAGCCCTGGAGCTTCTTAGAATCTCAGTGAACATGTCCTGAAGTTAGTCAATGTCATCCTTTTCCTCAGTCCTGCCCAGAGAGGTTGTTGTGGAGTCTCCTTCTGTGGAGACTTTCCAGCCCCCTCTGGATGCATTCCTGTGTGACCTGTGCTGGATTCTCTGCTCCTGCTCTGGCAGGGGCCTTGGACTGGATGATCTTTGGAGGTCCCTTCCAACCCCTACCATCCTGTGAGCTGTGATCTCTGTCACCTCCACTGGTACCTTGCAGCTGTGGGGCTGGGACACCTCTGAAGTTCAAGTCAGCATGGAAGGAACCCCAACTAAACTGTGAAGAAGTTCTTTACATCAAGAGAGATTGTCCTTTGGAATGGGCTGCCCAGGGAGGTGGTGGGGTCAGCATCCCTGGAGGTGTTTGAGAAGAGCCTGGATGAGGTACTTAGAATCATAGAATCAGTCAGGGTTGGAAGGGACCACAAGGCTCAGCCAGTTCCAACCCCCCTGCCATGGGCAGGGACACCTCACACTACAGCAGGCTGGCCAGAGCCTCATCCAGCCTGGCTGCAAACACCTCCAGGGATGGAGCCTCAACCACCTCCCTGCACAACCCATTCCAGGCTCTCACCACTCTCATGGGGAAGAACTTCTTCCTCACATCCAGTCTGAATCTCCCCACTTCCAACTTTGTTCCATTCCCCCTGCTCCTGTCACTCCCTCACACCCTCAAAAGTCCCTCCCCAGCTTTCTTGGAGCCCCCTTCAGATCCTGCAAGGCCACAAGAAGGTCTCCTCAGAGCCTTCTCCTCTCCAGACTGAACAGCCCCAACTCTCTCAGTCTGTCCTCACAGCAGAGCAGCTCCAGCCCTCTGCTCATTCTCATGGCCCTTCTCTGGACACCTTCCAGCCCCTCCAGATCCCTCTTGGAACAGAGGCTCCAGAACTGGATGCAGTGCTCCAGCTGTGGTCTGAGCAGAGTGGAGCAGAGGGGGAGAATCCCCTCCCTGGCCCTGCTGGCCACACTTCTCCTGCTGCAGCCCAGGCTCTGCTTGGCTCTCTGGGCTGCAAGTGCACTTAGATTAGTTAGGGTTGGGTGATCAGCTGGACTTGGTTATCTTGGAGGTCTCCTCCAGCCTAGCTGATTCTGTAATCCATGGCAGCCTGGGGTGAAGCCTGCCCATGCCTCTGCCATGGAGATGCTGGATTCAGGAGCCCAGGCTGGGTCTGCCAGCCCTGTGGTCCATGCTTCCTGGCTTTCAGTGGCCGATCCCAAACTGCTGCAGCCTTGCAGGGAGGGCAGGGAGTGGTGCTGTGGGCAGCAGTGCAAGGGTCCTGAGGGAGAAGAAGAGGACAGCCTGAGGTTGTTGCCTGAGCAGGCAGTGGGCAGAGAGCCCTTTCCCCTCACCCCTCCTCAGGGGAGCATCGCTGATTTCTAATTCCCCAGATATGTCCTGTCAAACACAGGTGCAGCCTTCTGAGCAGGCACTGAAAGAGAACTTTTGCCTTCTGCTCTCTGTCCTGGTCTCAGGCTCCTCTCCTGCCTCCTCCTCTGCCTCTGTTGTTGTGTTTGTCAGGGCAGAGCCATGCTCCACACATTTCCCTCTGCCGGAGTGGCCTCTGAGGTTACTGCTCCAGCCCTTCAGAGTCCTTAGCCTCCTCTTGAATCCACTTGGCTCTGGTGATGATCTGGAGAGTTCAGCTGCC
Source organism: Indicator indicator (assembly GCF_027791375.1). Taxonomy (NCBI): domain Eukaryota; kingdom Metazoa; phylum Chordata; class Aves; order Piciformes; family Indicatoridae; genus Indicator; species Indicator indicator. The sequence goes on from NC_072035.1 coordinate 15,586,910, forward strand.
TGAAGCTGCCCTCCCTCCCCCCTTCCTCTGGAGTTTCCCAGCAGCCCTTGTGAGGCTGCTGAGTGATGCAGAAGTGCAGCTTTGAGCTTGTGACTTTGTACTGAGGAGCAGGTAGGCAGGATCAAGGTCCACAGGGGCTGTGAAGGAGCTTCTCCTTGTGCTGTGATGCTCCTACATCATAATCATCATCATCATCATCATCAGGGATGGATACCACTGGTGCCAACAGCTAGAAACTGCTGGGTTTTATCCTGCTTGTGGTATCCAATATAGGAAGGGTGTGGACCTGATGATGAGGGTCCAGGGAAATGCTCAGGGGTTGGAGCAGCTCTGCTATGAGGACAGGCTGAGGGAGCTGGGGGTGTTCAGCCTGGAGAGGAGGAGGCTCTGGGGAGACCTGAGAGCAGCCTGGCAGTACCTGAAGGAAGCCTGCCTGCAGTGTCCTCTCCCTCTGGTTTGAAGTGACTCCCTTCAGGACTGGGTTTGAGTACACTCAGGTCTCCCTCTTCTCTCCAAGAGTTTTGTCTCACAGTTGCTTCTCCTCTGGAGAGAGAAGTTCCTTGTGTGCCATGGGAACCTGCCTCTCATTGCCCTCTCTTCACAGACCCCTCAAGGCTGCAGCTGAGCTATACTGGCAGCTGTTGGTGAAGTTCTGACTTCACCCTGGTGTGGAGCAGAGCTGAGAGGGTGATTTCCTACCATCTGCCATGGCCTGGGTGTGTTCATACTCCCACAAGATGAGATTTGGATGTTGTTGTTGGGGTTTTTTTTCCCCTGCCAAACACATTTCTTTCTGTGGAGCACCAAAGGTCTTCACCTTTCCTAATGGTGACAAAAAGGAGGACACCAAGGTACTGGGCACTGGTGGGGCTGCACACCAAATACTGGGTTCAGTTCTGGGCCCCTCACTCCAAGAAGGGCCTTGAGGTGCTGGTGCTTGACCAGGAAAGGGCCACAAAGCTGGTGAAGAGTCTGGAGCACAACGCTTGTGAGGAGCAGCTGAGGGAACTGGGGTTGTTTAACCTGGAGAAAAGGAGGCTGAGGGGAGACCTCATTGCTCTCTCCAGCTCCCTGAGAGGAGGTTGGAGTGAGGTGGGGGTTGGGCTCTTCTCCCAAGGAGCCAGCAACAGGACAAGAGGAAGAGACCTCAAATTGCCCCAGGGGAGGTCCAGGTTGGACATGAGGAACAATTTCTTTCCTGAAGGGGTTGTCAAGGCCTGGCCCAGGCTGCCCAGGGCAGCAGTGGAGTCCCCATCCCTGGAGTGCTTTCAGAGCTGTGTGGATGTGGTGCTGAGGGCTGTGGTTTGGTGGTGCCCTGGCAGTGCTGGGGGTAAGGGTTGGACTGGATGAACTTAAAGGTCTTTTGCAACCCAAGGGGTTCTGTGATCCTAGCAGTGACCTGTGCTGCTGGGCTGGGCTGAGGGATGGTTTTCACATCCTGATGGCCCAATCTGATACAGAACCTTGAGCTGGGATTATCTTGCCCAAACCTTTCCGGGTTTCTTTTGTCCTGGCTGCTTGCAAGCTGCCTGCCCAGGGTTGACCCAGTGGGGCTCTGTCTGTGTGTGTGTGCCAGGCAGCATGGCACAGCATCACACTTGAAGCAGAGAGGGCAGCCAGCATGCTTTATTCTGTGCTCTCCCCTGTCTCTTTGCCTTGCTGTGGTGCCTGGCAGGGCAGTTGCTCCTCCTCAGCTCCCTGGATTTCCTGTGCTGCTCCTGTGTTCTCCCAGGATCCTGCAGCCCTCAGGACACACATTTCACAGAATCATAGCAATGTTCAGGTTGGAAAAGAGCCTCAGGATCTCCAAGTCCAACCCAGAAGCCTACTCTGCAAGGTTCACCCCTAAACCATAGCCCCAAGCACCACATGCAAACCACCTTGAAACACATCCCCAGGCTTGGGGACTCCACCACCTCCCTGGGCAGCACATTCCAATCCCTGACCACTCCTGCTGGGAAAAAAGGTTTCCTAATGTCCAGTCTAAACCTACCCAGTGGCAGCCTGAGGCCATTCCCTCTTGTTCTATCAGTAATGACTTGTGAGAAGAGACCAGCAGCAGCCTCTCCACAACCTCCTTTCAGGTAGTTGTAGACAGCAATGAGGTCTCCCTCAGCCTCCTCTTTTCCAAACTAACCATCCCCAGCTCCTTCAGTTGCTCTTTATCAGATTTCTTCTCCAGGCCCTTCACAGCTTCCTTGCCCTCCTCTGCCCTGGCTCCAGCACCTCCACATCTCTCTTGTGTTGAGTGCCCACAACTGGAGACAATGCTCAAAGTGTGACCTCACCAGAGGGGACAATCCCCTCCCTGCTCCTGCTGGACACAGCATTGCTGATCCCAGCCAGGATGCCTTTGGCTTTCTTGGCCAAGTTAAGACATTTCAGCTGTGCAGAGGGCTACTTCTCCAAGCTCCCCCGTGGATAATGTTCCTTCTCTCACCAGTTCCATCAGCTTCTTGGTGTTTGGGGTTAAGCAAAGCCATCAGAAGCTGTGAGCTGCTCTGAGGCTGATCAATAACCAGCAATTGTGTTCTTTCTGATAGCCTCCAGGAGCCCCAGGCCACAGCTAACCTTTGGCACTGCAAGCACAGAGCTAAAGCCCCCTCCCTTGCAGAGATATCTACCATAAGAGCTCCTCATCAGCCACCTCTCTCAGCTCCCTGGCAGCTCCTCAGCTGCCTCTGTCCCCTGCAGCCCTTCCTCTACCTGCCATGGGTCAGAGCCTGGCTGCTCCCCCAGAATCATAGGATCACAGGAGTCAACTCCTCCATGTGGGCTCCCACAGCAGAGCCATGGCTGACCAGACCCAGCATGGAGCTGGGTGTGGAAGGTGCCCTTCACACCATTGCCTTGTGCCAGAGGCCAGCACATGGGCAGGGCCCTGTGCAAGCAGCTTGGCAAGAGAAGCAGAGATGCTGGAGGATGCCTGTGGGCCCCTGGACTGCTTCCATGGCTGCTGCAGGATGGTGCAGTCCAGGCTCAGCATCCCTGGCAACATGGCTGCCATCAGGCAGGGTGGTGCAGAGCAGAGCTGAGGATGACTCTGATGATCACAGCTCACAGGATGTGAGGGGTTGGAAGAGACCTCCAAAGATCATCCAGTCCAACCCCCTGCCAGAGCAGGAGCAGAGAATCCAGCACAGGTCACACAGGAATGCATCCAGAGAGGGCTGGAAAGTCTCCACAGAAGGAGACTCCACAACCTCTCTGGGCAGCCTGTTCCAGTGCTCTGGGAGCCTCCCAGGGAAGAAGTTCCTCCTCATGTTGAGGTGGAACCTCCTGTGCTGCGCTTTCTCTCCATTGCCCCTTGTCCTATCCCAGGGGGCAAGTGAGCAGAGCCTGGCCCCTGCCTCTTGCCCCCCAGCCCTCAGCTCTTTAGAAACATTTCTTCAATCCCCTCTCAGTCTTCTCTTCTCCAGACTAAGCAGCCCCAGGGCTCTCAGCCTCTCCTCACAGGGCACTGCTCCAGTCCCTCAAGCATCCTGGGAGCCTCTCTTGGACTCTCTGCAGCAGATCCCTGTCCCTCCTGAACTGGGGAGCCCAGAACTGGATGCAATATTCCAGGTGAGGTCTCAGCAGGGCAGAGCAGAGGGGGAGGAGAACCTCCATCACAGTTCTGCTGCTCTGGCTGTCTCAGTCTGCCATGCTGGTCCTTCCCACAACCCTCCCTGTCGTGTATCTGTCCCCACTGCTGCTGAGAGCTTCTCCAGCTCAGCAGGGGCAGATTTAATTAACCTGCTGTTTTCTGCCCTTCTCATCTAGATCATTAAGGACAGAGTGCCTAATGAGGCTGGGTCTAGTGGTGGTCCCAATGGCCTCTCATGGCACACCTCCTCCTCTCCATCTATCCACCCGTTAAGGTGAAGCTCCAGGCAGCAGCACTCATTGCTGCAGCCCATGGGAGGTGCCAGGAGCTGGCTGATGCTGCTGTGGATGCTGCCCAGCAGCCTCCAGCTGCAGAGCAAGGTGCAGGTCCCTGCCTCCAGCCAGGCATCGCAGGGGATGCAGCCAGCAGGTCTCTCCCCACGTGGGGTTTGCAGGTGGAATGCTTGCAGAGTCCTGGGAACCTTTAGGCTGGAAGAGACCTTTGAGGCCATCAAGTCCAGCTGCTAACCCTCAACACCACATCTGCAGAGCTTTGAAACCCCTCCAGGAGTGGGGACTCCAGCAGTGCCCTGGGCAGCCTGGGCCACACCTTGACAGCTCCTTTGGGGAAGAGGTTGGTCCTCGTGTCCAGCCTGTTCCAGTCCCTGACCACTCTTGCAGCAAAGAAATTCTTCCTCCTCTCCAACCTGAACCCCTGGCACAATTTCAGGCCATTTCCTCTCACCCTGTGGTTGCTACTCAGGAGAAGAGACCAACCCTCACCTCCCTGCAGCCTCCTACTCAGGGAGCTGTAGAGAGCAATGAGGTCTCCCCTCAGCCTCCTCTTCTCCAGGCTAATCAACCCCAGCTCCCTCAGCTGCTCTTCCCCAGCCCTTTTCTCCACACCCTTCCCCACCTTCGTTGCCCTTCTCTGGACCTGCTCCAGGCCCTCAATGTCCTTTTTGGAGTGAGGGGCCAGAAACTGGCCCCAGGATCTGTGGTGTGACCTCACAGGGTACAGTCCCTGCCCTGCTCCTGCTGGCCACACCGTTGCTGACCCAGGCCAGGCTGCTGGTAGCCTTCTTTGCCACCTAGACACTGTTGGCTGATGTTCAGCTGATGTCAACCAGCACCCCCAGGTCCTTTTCTGCTGGGCAGCTATACACCAGTGGCCACCCCTGCAAGGTTCTCCATGCTCAGCTGGCCAAGCAAAGCCCACACTGAGATCCAGCAACCCATGGAGGCACGAATCCTGACACTGACTATGTGCCATCGGCTTCACAGGCAGCTGGCATGAGTTTGAGGGCTGCTGTGGAGCTGCATCCTAGATGCTGGCAGCTCTTGGGGAGGTTTGGCACTGCAGGAGCTGCCCCTGTTCCAGCCACCTGCCACCCTTGCTGCTCCCCTTGCTGCTCCCTGGGCATGGGTGCTGTGGCAGCTGGGCAGATTGCCAGGGAAGAGAATGACAGGGCATGGAGCTCCTTTGGTTCCTGTTCAGGCAGGGATTTGGAGCAGGCCCAGCCTCAGCCGCCAGCCCTGCTTGTCACAAGGAAGCCCTGAGGGACCTTCCCAGTCCAGGATTAGCAGGTCCCTGCTAACAGCCTCTGGGCAGCAGCAGCCAGAGGAGGGCTGAGGCTGCGTCACCTCCAGCAGGCTTTGAACACGTCAGAGAGGAGCAAGAAATAGCTGCTGGGTTTAACAACAGCAAATGTCAGAGCCTGCCTCTGGCAGTGGGAAACACCTAAGGTGACCTCCAGGCTTCTGGGGAAAGAGCTGGAATAGTTTGGTAATAAAGGGGATTTAAGGATTCAGAAAGCATTGTCTTCAGGAGGAGGGACACTGCTGGCTCCAGCCAAGGATGCAAGGATCTGCCCTACCCCTGCTGAGGCCACATCTGGAATGTTTTGTCCAGGTCTGGGCCCTTCAGCTCGAGCAGGACCTCAGGGAACTGCTTGAGAGAGTCCAGCCCAGAGGCACAAAGGTGCTGCAGGCAGTGGAACATCTCCTGTGAGGCCAGGCTGAGGGAGCTGGGGCTTGGAGCTTGGAGCAGAGCAGCCTGAGGGCTGCCTTCAGTGCTGGTGGGAAAGATGTGCAGGGCTGGAGCCAGGCTCTGCTCAGGGATGGCCAAGGACAGACCAAGGGGCAGTGGGGGCAAGCTGGAGCAGAGGAGGAGCCATGGGAACAGAAGGGAAAACTTTGTCCCTGTGAGGGTGCTGGAGGCCTGGAGCAGGTGCCCAGAGAGGTTGTGGAGTCTCCTTCTGTGGAGCCTTTCCAACCCCTCCTGGCTGTGTTCCTGTGTGCCCTGCCCTGGGTGCCCCTGCTCTGGCAGGGGGGTTGGACTGGCTGCTCTCTGGGGGTCCCTCGTAGACCCTAATGTCCTGTGATCCAGAAGGTTTCCTGCCAATGCAAGACCTGTGTGAAGCCATCAGCTGAACCCAGCAGTGGCTGGAGACACAAGGGAGTGTGGGTGGCTCCAGGGGGAGGACAAAAGCCTCTCCATCAGCCAAAGCCTGCAGAAGTACAAAATGGGGAAGAAAGGGCAGTGCAAGGCTTTGCTTGAGGCAGAGGAGGACTCAGGTTTGTGGCAGCATGAAGAAGGGAGGCTGCCCTGTGGTGGTGCAGGCAGGAGATGCTCTGGGTACACATCAGCAGAGAGGAAGGCAAAAGTGGTGTGGAGTGCAGAAGAGATTGTCCAGCATTGCAGAGAGCACAGGCTTGGGCCTTGAAGCCATGGTGTGAGCCAGAGCAGCGCTGGTTCTGCTCAGTGCTGTCCCTGCCCACCTCAGGCTCTGCTCATGGCACCTCCTGCTGGAAAGCAGCTCCACAGAGAAAGACCTTGGAGTGCTGTTGGGCAGCAAGTTCTGCCTGGGACAGCAATGTGCCCTTGGGGCCAAGAGAGCCAATGGAGTCCTGGGGGGCAGCAAGAAAAGTGTGGCCAGCAGGGCTGGGGAGGTTCTGCTCCCCCTCTGCTCTGCCCTGCTGAGACCACAGCTGCAATCCTGTGTCCAGTTTGGGGCTCCCCAGTTCCAGAGAGACAGAGACCTGCTGGAGAGAGTCCAACAGAGAGCCAGGAGGATGCTTAGGGGACTTGAGCATCTCCCCTGTGAAGAGAGCCTGAGAGCCCTGGGGCTGTTTAGTGTGGAGAAGAGAAGACTGAGAGGGATCTGATCAATGTCTATCAATAGCTGAGGGGTGGGGGTCAGGATGAAGGGGCCAGGCTCTGGGTGGTGGTTCACAGTAATAAGGACCAACAGGTTCAAACTTGAACACAGAGGATTTCAGCTTAACATGAGGAGAAACTTCTTTGCAGTGAGGGTGACAGAGCCCTGGAACAGGCTGCCCAGGGGGGTTGTGGAGTCTCCTTCTCTGGAGACTTTCCAACCCCACCTGGATGCATTCCTGTGCAGACTCCCCTGGGTGATGCTGCTCTGGCAGGGGGTTGGACCTGATGATCTCTGGAGGTCCCTTCCAGCCTCTGATACCCTGTGATCCTGGGATACCTCTGCTGTGAGCACAGGCTGAGGGAGCTGGGGGTGTTCATCCTGGAGAAGAGAAGGCTCCAGGGGGACCTTAGAGCTGCCTGCCAGGACCTGAAGGGATCCTGCAGGAAGGCTGTAGAGGAACTTTTCCTATGGCTGTCCAGAGACAGGCCAAGGGGGAATGGTTTGAAGCTGAGGGAGAGCAGGGTTAGACTGGAGCTGAGGAAGAAGTTCTGCAGTCTGAGGGTGGTGAGACTCTGGAACAGGCTGCCCAGGGAGGCTGTGGCTGCCTCCTCCCTGAGAGTGTTCAAGGCCAAGCTGGATGAGTCCTTGAGCAGCTGAATCTAGTTGAGAGGTGTCCCTCTGGCAGGGAGGTTGGAGCAGATGATCTCTGAGGTCCCTTCCAACCTGAGCCGTTCTGTGATTCCATGAAAGGCACAGGCTGAGCTCCCTGGCTTTGCTCTGAGGGTTTCTCTGTGCTCCATCCCACACAGGGCTGGAGGGGCTTTGCTGGGCTGAAATAGTTTGCTGGCCAGGTTTGGGGGAGCTTTGTGTTTGGGAGGTGAGACTGCTGGAGAGGTTCACCCAGGCTGGCACAAAGCAGTCTTGCTGGAAAGGTTGTCTGGGTAGTGCCCACTGGAAGTGGCAGCATTGGCTTCTCTGTGTCCTTGCTCCTGTCAGAAGTCCCAGAAGCCATATTCCCAGAGAAAGGAATCTGTGCTTCCACTTAGGCAGGGAAAAGAGAGCAGAGGAAAAAAGAAGGAATCTCCAAGTCCACAAGGTTTGCTCTTTCCTTGGCTTGTCTCACGTGGGAGAGGTCCCAAGGCAGGCAGCTGTGGCTGTGCTGGGATGAGCTCTGTCCAGGCTATCAGGGGTTGGGTACTGCACAGCTTCCCTAGCAGCTGCCCTATTGCTCTTCACCTTCAGAGCTGAGCTTCCCTGGTCCATTCTTGTGATTCTGATGTAATTTCCATTCATCATTTAACCACATTTTTCCTTTTTTTTTTTTTTCTCATCCTTTCCATTCTTCTTTCCACTTCAGTTAATTCCTTTGCTGACATGATTCATGTTTCCCCCAAATCAGCAGTGGGTCCTTGGCTCCCTTTTTTCAGTACTGAAGGAGGTGAATTAAACAAATAAAAATGGCAAATGAAATGGAAAAAATAAAAAAAAAGAAAGTTCCCAGAGAAGTATGAAAAATTAATAACCACTTAGCACAAGAGGAAATTAGTCCTGGTGCACTAAAGCTGCTCTGCTCAGTGGGGAGGCTGTGAAAGGCTCTGTCCCCCTGGAGAGCTGCAGGGCTTGGCTGAAGCAGGAAGGTAGCCTTCCATGAGCTGCTCTTCCTTGGGTTCTTTGAATAAAGGAAGATGCAAAAGGTGTTGCTCCAGCAGCCCTCAGAGGCTGAGAGCAGAGCAGCAGTGGGACAGCAATGCCTGCCTGAGAGCAAGGAGGGGTTCTGGGTTGGACAGGGAGGGGGAGAGTGACAGGAGGCCTGGTCCTGAAGTCATAGAACTACGGAATTGTTAGGGTGGGAAGGGACCTCAAGGCTCAGCCAGTTCCAACCCCCCTGCCATGGGCAGGGACACCTCACACTACAGCAGGCTGGCCAGAGCCTCATCCAGCCTGGCTGCAAACACCTCCAGGGATGGAGCCTCAACCACCTCCCTGGGCAACCTGTGCCAGTGTCTCACCACCCTCATGGGGAAGAACTTCTTCCTAACGTCCAATCTGAACCTATCCATTTCTATTTTTGTTCCATGCCCCCTGCTCCTGTCACTCCCTGACACCCTCAAAAGTCTTGGAGCCCCCTTCAGATCCTGCAAGGCCACAAGAAGGTCTCCTCAGAGCCTTCTCCTCTCCAGACTGAACAGCCCCAACTCTCTCAGTCTGTCCTCACAGCAGAGCAGCTCCAGCCCTCTGCTCATCCTCATGGCCCTTCTCTGGACACCTTCCAGCACCTCCAGATGCTTCTTGTAATAAAAGTCAGGGTGAATGAACCTTTTCTGTTCTCTGAAGGGATCCTGACTGCTTAAGCACTCACCTGGCCTGGCCAGAGGGGAGTGCAGTGATCTTCCTGAGGAGTGTGCATGGGAGCACTGTCAAAATCACAGTGACAGAGTCCCAGCAGGGTGGGGGTTGGAAGAAACCTCTGGAGATCACCCAGTCCAACCCCCCTGCACCTCCCTTGAACACTGAGGAGAGCTACTCTGCCCTACTGTACAGCATGATCATATGGCTCACAGAAACCCACCACAGTGGGGTTGGAAGGGACCTCTGGAAATCATCCACTCCAACCCCTCTGCTGGACACCCACAGCAGCTTGCCCAGGAGCACAATGGCCAGGTGGGGTTGGAAGCTCTCCACAGAAGGAGACTCCACAACCTCTCCGGGCAGCCTGCTCCAGGCCTCCAGCACCCTCACACCAAAGAAATTTCTCCTCCTCTTTACATGGAGCCTCCTGGCTTCCAGTTTGTGCCCTCTGGCCCTTGTCCTGTCCCTGGGCACCACTGAGCAGAGTCTGGCCCCAGCCTCTTGCCCCCCACAGCTCCTTTAGCTCTTGCTGAGCACTGCAGCTCCCCTCTGGGGCTGCTCTTCTGCAGGCTCTCAGCCGCAGGGCTCTCAGCCTTTGCTCCTCCTAGAGATGCTCCAAGCCCCTCAGCAGCTTTGTAGCCCTCCTCTGTTCTTTCTTGAAGTGGGGAGCCCAGAGCTGGCCCCAGGACTCCAGATGTGTCCTCATTAGGGCAGACTAGAGTGGGTGCACAACCTCCCTTGTCCTGCTGGCCACACTCTTCTCCATGCCCCCCAGGACACCATTTGTCTCCTTGGCCAAGAGGGCACATTGCTGGCTCTTGGTGAACTTACTGTCCCCCAGCACTCCCAGGAGGAGCTTCTCTGTGAAGCTGTTTCCCAGCAGACCCCCCTCACCTGTCCTGCTGCTCCTCCCCATAGGCAAGACTCTGTGCCTGCCCTTGTTGAGCTTCCTGAGGTCCCTTTCCACCTAGCTCTGCAGCCTGTCCAGGTCTCTCTGGATGGCAGCACAGCCTGGGGGGGTGTCAGCCACTCCTGCCAGCCTGGTGTCACCAGCAGACTTGCTGAGGGTCTCCCTAGTGCTCCATCCAGCTTGCTGGTGAAGGTGCTGAGCACAACCTGAGCCCTGGGGAGCACTGCAAGCTCCAAGCAGGCTCTGCAGCATTGTCCACCACCATCTGAGCTGTCATTCAGCCAGTCCCCAGCCCACCTCACTGCCCACTCACCTACCCCACTTCTCTGACACCCATTCCTCAGACATGTCAGCCAAAGCAGCTGAGCTTTGGAGGCAGGGAAGGCCAATGCCCACCAGTGGTGCAGAGCAGCAAGTGGGAAGGCCAGGAGGTGGGCAGAGGCTGGCTGCTTGCTTCCACTTCAGTGCTGGGGGAGAAAAAGAGGCAAGGATAGCAGAGCTGAAGATCAAAGCCATCAGAGCCCCTTTCATTCCAGCTGGGAGATTTCCCAGCAGATGCTCCTGACCCATCCCAGCTGCCCCTTTTTCTGCTGTGGTTTTGGAAGCTGCCATTCCTGCCATTGATATTTATTCATCCTGTTGCCACCCTGCCAACCAGCCCCAGGTGTGGACTGAGGTGCTGCTGCATCAGATGTGCACAAAGAGCCTGAGCCCAGTCTGGTGGAGCTGGATTTCCATAATGAGTTTAGACTTCTGGCAGACACTTGGATTCCTGGGCTGGAAATCCCCTCTCCCTGGAATCCAGGGACACTCATTAAATGCATTAGGGAGCAGGCAGCTGAGAGCTCTCCAAATGTGGTTGTTGTTTGGAGGATCACTGATGAGAAAGCTGCTTGCAAAGGGTGGCTTTGCAGGGCTCAGCTCTCACCCCACTGTGTTCCACTCGTCATGAATGGTCTGGAAAACACCCAGGAATTAGTGAGCAGCTTCACAGAGTGCATTGGGCTGGAAGGGACCCTCCAAGAGCATCCTGGCCAACCCCCTGCAGGCAGCAGGGACACCTCCAGCTAGAGCAGGCTGCACAGGGACACAGCAAGGCTGAGCTTGGATGTCTCCAGGGATGGGGCCTCAAGCACAGCCCTGGGCAGCCTGTTCCAGTGTCTCCCCAGCCTCACTGTGCACAACTTCCTCCTGATGTCCAACCTCAATCTGCCCTGCTCCAGTTCCAAACCATTGCCTCTCCTCCTATCCCCACAGCCCCTTCTGAACAGTCCCTCCCCAGCCTTCCTGGAGGTCCCCTTCAGATCTTGAAATGCAGCTCTGAGGTCTCCCTGGAGCCTTCTCCTCTCCAGGCTGAACAGCCCCAACTCTCCCAGCCTGTCCCCACAGCAGAGGTTCTGCAGCCCTCTGATCATCTGTGTGGCCTCCTCTGGACCCTCTCCATCAGGTCCATGTCTCTCTGCTGTTGGGGGTCCCACAGCTGGACACAGCCCTGCAGGTGAGGTCTCAGCAGAGCAGAGCAGAGGGGCAGGATCTCCTCTCTCCAGCTCTGGCCAGCACTCAGCTCAAGCAGGGTTACAGGAACACACTCCTCAGCCACCCATCTGCTCTCCTGCTTTCATTTCAGCCTTTTCCAGTGTCTAAAACCTGCCTGTTGCCTAAAGCTGAACATTAAAAACCTTTCCCTCTCCCGTCCTGCTGCACACCCCCCACCCCACCCCCCAGGTTGGGCGTCATCTCCCAAGCTGTTCCTTCAGCTGCAAGGCTTCCCTGTGGCCATGCAGACAACCAAACCCAGGGGATGGAAAATTCCTGCAGCACCTTTTTATTTTTCCCCTTCCCAGGCTCTTTTCCTAGACTTCCCTCCTCCACCTGCACATCATCTGCAGCTGCTGAGGCCTGCAAGCAGAAGCTGAGCTAAGTGTCAGTGAGGAGGAAAAGTGAGAGGAAAAAAAACCCAAAGAAACCCCAACACTGCCTGGTGCCATGGGGGCAGTGCCATGGGGGAGGGGTGGGATTTGCAGCTGTCAGGTGGGGTGCAGTCCCAGATGGCTGGGGGAGAGCAGGTGTGGAAGCCATCTGGAGTTCTGCCTCTGCTTGCCCATGAGTCACTGGCAGAAGTGCCAGGTTGGACATGCAGGAAACTCTTGTGCCTCCCAATAGTAATGTGGCAATGAATGCACCCTCAACTGGTCTGCTGGTGACACCAAGCTGTGTGGTGCAGCAGACAGGCTGGAGGGAAGGGATCCATCCAGAGGGACCTGGACAGGCTGCAGAGGTGAGCCCAGGACAACCTCAGGAGCTTCTACAAGACCAAGGGCAAGGTCCTGCAGCTGGCTCAGGGCAATGCCAAGCACAACTGCAGGCTGGGCAGGGAGTGGCTGGAGAGCAGCCCTGAGGAGAGGGACTTGGGGGTGCTGGGGGAGGAGAAGCTCAGCAGGAGCCAGCAGTGAGCACTTGCAGCCCAGAGAGCCAAGCAGAGCCTGGGCTGCAGCAGGAGAAGTGTGGCCAGCAGGGCCAGGGAGGGGATTCTCCCCCTCTGCTCCACTCTGCTCAGACCACAGCTGGAGTACTGCATCCAGTTCTGGAGCCTCTGTTCCAAGAGGGATCTGGAGGTGCTGGAAGGTGTCCAGAGAAGGGCCATGAGGATGAGCAGAGGGCTGGAGCTGCTCTGCTGTGAGGACAGCCTGAGAGAGTTGGGGCTGTTCAGTCTGGAGAGGAGAAGGCTCTGAGGAGACCTTCTTGTGGCCTTGCAGGATCTGAAGGGGGCTCCAAGAAAGCTGGGGAGGGACTTTTGAGGGTGTCAGGGAGTGACAGGAGCAGGGGGAATGGAAGAAAGCTGGAAGTGGGGAGATTCAGACTGGATGTGAGGAAGAAGTTCTTCCCCATGAGGGTGGTGAGAGCCTGGAATGGGTTGTGCAGGGAGGTGGTTGAGGCTCCATCCCTGGAGGTGTTTGCAGCCAGGCTGGATGAGGCTCTGGCCAGCCTGCTGTAGTGTGAGGTGTCCCTGGCCATGGCAGGGGGTTGGAACTGGCTGAGCCTTGTGGTCCCTTCCCACCCTGAATGATTCTCTGATCCTATGAATGTTTTGAAGCCTTCCTGAGATGCTGTGGTCTTCGGGGGGGGTGGGGGGGGTGGGGGGGGTGGAAATCTCAGACATCTTAGGGAAGCAGAGTTTTGCTTCCTCTGGACCCTGTGTGTTTTGCCCAGGGGGGTAGAGAAATACAGCAGGGATGGAGCTGACTCCACTCCTGGGGGAGCTGCTGGTGATTCACAGCACAGATCCTCCTGCTTGGTGCCTCGTGGGGGCTGATGGTGGCAAGATCAGAGCTGGTCCTGCTGGGGGGGATGCTCTGGGTGCATGCCATCTGGAGGAGAGGAATCAGTCAGTCAGCAGATGGCACTGAACTGGGTGGCAGGGTTGAGGGCAGGGAGGCTCTGCAAAGGGATCTCTGGCCAGGCTGGGTCCAAGGGCTGAGCTCAGCTGTAGGAGGTTCAACAAGGCCAAGGGCTGGGTCCTGCTCTTTGGGTCACAGCAACCCCATGGATGCTCCAGAGTGGCTGGGAAGTGCTCAGAGGGAAGGGAGCTGGGGGTGCTGGGTGACAGCAGCTGAACATGAGCCACCTGGGTTCAGAACAAGACCACCAGCAGCCTGGCCTGGGTCAGCAATGGACCAGGGACCAGGGATGGTGCTCCTGGATGGTGCACCTCAACACTGGGGTCAGTTTTGGGCCCCTCACTCCCAGGAGGACACTGAGGGGCTGGAGCAGGTCCAGGGAAGGGCAGTGAGGCTGGGGAAGGGTCTGGAGAACAGAGGTGGTAAGGAAGAGCTGAGGGAGCTGGGGAAGGGTCTGGAGAACAGAGCTGGTGAGGAAGAGCTGAGGGACCTGGGGCTGTTCAGCCTGGAGAAGAAGAGGCTGAAGGGAGACCTCATTGTTCTCTCCAGCTCCCTGAGTAGGGGGTTGCAGGGAGGTGGGGGTTGGTCTCCTGTCCGGAGTAGCAAGCCACAGGGTGAGAGGCCATGGCCTGAAATTGTGCCAGGGGAAGTTCAGGTTGGGGATGAGGAAAGATGTCTTTGCTGCAGGAGTGGTCAGGGACTGGAAGAGGCTGCCCAGGGAGGGGGTGAAGTCGCCATGCCTGGAGGTGTCCAGGACAGGTGTGGCCATGGCACTTGGGGGACATGGTTTGGTGGCCGTGGTGGTGTTGGGTTGCTGGTTGGGCTGGATGTCCTTGGAAGGCTTTTCCAAGCCACAGGACCCTGTGATTGATTCCATAGGATGGGCATGAGGCTTGTGACCACTTAGTAATGCCCTCCCCCCGTGCTGGGGAGGGGTCATAGTGACCTTTGCTTGGAGCTGGCATCTGCTGGCATTTATTGGGCTGGCTATGGATTCCATCATCTGACACTGTGTGGCAGGGAGATCTGTGGCAGTCCCATGGCCATTGATGGCTGTGGCTTGGAAAACAATGCAGATGTGACATTTCTGCTCCAGCTGAGGGAAGACCTCACTTGCCCTTTGGCTCCCTGCTCAGCTTTGTGGCACTGAGGGCAGTGTCGCAGCCTGGTGTCAGGGTGGGGGAGGGTGAGGATCACAACAGTTACTGATGAGAGAGGTCCTTCAGGATGAGGTCATGGCAGCTGGGGTCAGAAACTTCAGCTTGCACTTGAAGGCTTTCACAGATCTCTCTCTACCCTTGCTCTGCTCTCTT